>NW_027633580.1:107500-115000 GCF_053919585.1 Euprymna scolopes | reverse complement strand
TATGTATATATATACATATGTGTATATGTATATATATACATATGTGTATATGTATATATACATATGTGTATATATATATGTATATATATACATATATGTATATATATACATATGTGTATATGTATATATATACATATGTGTATATGTATATATATACATATGTGTATATGTATATATATACATATGTGTATATGTATATATATACATATGTGTATATGGATATATATACATATGTGTATATGTATATGTATATACATATGTGTATATGTATATGTATATATATATATACATATGTGTATATGTATATATATACATATGTGTATATGTATATATATACATATGTGTATATGCATATGTATTTATATGTATATATATATATACATATATGTATATATATATACATATTTATATGTATGTATATACATGTGTATATGCATATGTATTTATATGTATATATATATATATACATATATGTATATATATATACATATTTATATGTATGTATATACATGTGTATATGTATATGTATTTATATACATGCGTATATGTATATGTATTTATGTGTGTATATATACATATTTGCATATGTATATGTATTTATGTTTATATATGCATATATGTATACGTATTTATATGTATATATATATGCATGTGTATATGTATTTATATGTATATATATACATGTGTATATGTATATGTATTTGTATGTATATATATACATATGTGTATATGTATATGTATGTAAATATATATGTATGTATAGATGTATGTGTATGTATTTATATATATGTATATGTATGTATGTATATATATATGTGTCACACCCACTTTTTCACCAGTCGGTTGAGGACGATCGTCGAACTTGGAACCCTTCCACTGCCAGTGATAATTCTTGGCAGTCAAATTACTGGTATGGGGAAGTGACCGAATTATAGGTTGATCGTCTATTCATATATCCTTGAGCAATTCGTTGTGTACCCTCTTAATGACGAACGTCGTCGAAAGAGAGTTGTGGATTTTTTTGTGTAGTAAAAGAAAAAAAAAACGGGATAAAACGATTCTGCACCAAATATATATTAATAAAAACAAACAGTACAGTTCTTATAATTCTTTCAGAGTCCTGAAGGAAGCGATGTGTTATTATTCTAAAAATATTGTCGAAGGCATCAGCTTGTAATCTTGTGGAGTGTCGGTCTCTGGGTATCTGAAGAAATGTGTCAAGTCATGAGCCAATTCTGCTTTGACTGTGTTCCTCTCTGCGCATTTTCTCTTTTGTCCATCTGACTTGTTGATATGTATATAAACAATTATATCGCCCTCTGAACATCACGCGGATATTATTTCTTTTTTGCTTAGAAATTCAATTCTGAGTCCATAATCTAAATTATCATTTACAAAAATAACACAATGGTTCCCTTCAAAGATCTGATCGAACTCAAATAAACAGTTAGTAAATACAGTTTTTGTTAACCTTTAACACACAGTTCTCAGGTTTCTTAAATAAACAACTTGATACCAACTGGTTTGGCCTTTCTTCCTAACGTATCAACATGCCCACACCCTTACTTTGTTACATTACCTCCCCTACTTAAAAGAAACAATATTGAGATCAATATTTTTTCTAACCCACTTCTTCTTACTTGGCCTTAATACTAGGGAATCTCTGTTGTTTTACAATTCATAATATTTAGCTATTTGGTTCTTTCATTCACATGCAAAAAGTTTTCTTCAGAGTTTGTGTTTTTTTTTTTTTTTAAATCTGCTTTCAGTTCATTATGGTTTTATAGGAGTCCAGAACCCTCATTATTATTAATATTATTTTTTATTTTTTCTTACATATATATATATATATATATATATATATGTATGTATGTATATGTAAAAAAAAATAATAATAATATATAATAATATATATTATATATATATATAAATATATATATATATATATATATATATATATATATATATATATTTGACGCATGCAATTATTTATTCGATAGTTCATTTTTCTCCGGATTTCATTCCATGGCTCTTTCTTGATTACGCGGCTTCAGTCTTCTTCACATATGTATCTCCAACGTTGGTAGGGTATTAGATGCGGGGTTTGTTGGTAGTCTCGGTTCTGTACCAGATTGATCAGGACTGGTGGCATTATCAAAAACCACGGTAGCGTTCCCCACTTTATGCTCATCCCTATTCATTTCAAACATCGAATGAACTGTTCCTTTTAAGCGCTCTAATTGAGGGTTACCCTCATCCTCTTCTACTTTATCAGGATCTTTTCTAGCCCTTAGGATGCTACTGATGTGGCTTACTCCCCTTTTCCCATACACTAGAAAAGCTATTATCATCATCACGACCAAGATGATTATTGTGGGATATAACCATTTACTTACTTCTTCCCATCGCCATTTTTCTTGTTCGTTATTACTCTTCACTGTTCGTAACTCATCTACTAACTCACTTATAGCAGTCTTTCCGACTGGTTTCAGGAGAGGTGGAATTTCGTGAGCTTCTATCTTCGGAAATTCCTTAGTGATAGGGGTCCATAAAATCGACCACTTTACACGCGGTATTTTAATTAATGACAGAAAGTCATTCCGGAGCTCAAACTTCTCTGTAAGTTTATAGGAAACGCTGCACAAGTCATAGGTAAATCTATAATGGTCATAGGTGGATGAATAAGTACTTCACCTTGTTGTCGTTCCTTACAGACTTTCATCAGCCTTCGCTTACTAGTTGAGGCAACTGCCCAAACACCATCCGATAGATATATAGCTTGGGAGGGAGGGGAGTTTATCCATCGACACCTCTGCTCCACAGTATTTATCGATTCCCTCCTCATTACCTTGAAATAATTGAATGACGCATAAGTGGTGTCCGTTAGTGGCATAGATGGAACTTTTTACTGCACAAACTTTCAGTGCCTTCATGCTACACGCTAGTGCTTCGCTAGGCGACAACACTATGAATTTGGTTCGGGCGGGGTTAAAAGCTATTCCTTCCGTCTCAACATTGTATCTTGCTACTGCCCCCTCCCCAGTGACGTTATTAGGAAACGGTATCGGTAAGTTAATTACGTTAAACACCTCAAACTCGCTATCTCCACCCAACAAGGTAACTCAAACATTACATAAATCTTATCATTTTGCATAATTGTAGCACAACTTAAGGCTTTATAATATTCCCATAGACTCTTCTTTGGATCTACTGGTAAGCGTAAAGCATGCAGCAAGTCTGACTGAATCATCCCGAGTATTGTTTTTAAGTCTTTCGGAGGTATGATGCTCTGTGACATGTGCGCTAATGAAAGTAAATCTAATTGTGTCCTAACATGTTCCATCGCCAATGTCAATAACTGAATTGATGAGTCGAGTTGTCATCATCAGTTCCAGTATTTGCCCAATTACAGCCTCTACAGTACTTATTCTTCTAGCCATAAAAGTCAAACTTCCGTTTAGGCTTGTGACCGTATGAGATAGCCAGTTAATTCTTTGTCTATGTTCTGTTAGTTCGTATCTAGTAACATTCACTATCGATAAACTTTCCCCTACGACGTGCTTTATCTTCTGCTGATTTTCCTCTAAACCGCTTATATGCTTTCCTAATGCCTCTGTGTCATTTTCTGTGTAGTACTTTACCTACGAAAGGTAGTATAGATCTCTAACTCGTTTTTGGGTCCCTTCTGTTGCCAGTAATCCAATATCCCTAAAATATCCTCCAACGTATCAGAGTCTTTGTTTCATCTTATCTAAACGTCCTCCTAGTGATACAAATAACGCTGGATCAGAATTTATCCCAAGTTTTGATTGATTTTTCTGCATTTGCAAATTCAAGTCCGCCGCTAAGTCAACTTCGTGTTCTAGTTCCTTTTGAACCTTCCGATATGCTTCCAGATCGATGACGAATGTCAAGATCCACTTAGAGTGTGTAATTGTCACCTCGCTGGTCTTCTTAAATATTGTGCTGTGTGTGTGGCGCAGCGCTACTGTCCATCCAGCCATCATTACCATCATCATTACCATCATCATTACCATCATCATTACCATCATCATTACCAGGCGACGCATCCTACAAATACACATAGTAACTTTTTTTTATTATTTGTTTCATTTTTATTTCAATCACTCAATTCCATTTCCCCAAATAACTTTACGATAGAATTAATTGGATTTTCTTCGTCTTCTTGAGTCATTTTCTGGCTCTATTTCATCTTCCATCTCCGAGGGCCTATTCTGCAATTGCTGAGAGTTGAGTACGCAGATTCTATAGTTATCATCATTAACTAGATTCTGATCACTAGCGTCAGCTTCTTCCCCTACCGCTTCGGGAATTCTAGATAATAAATCTGCACATGTGTTCTCTTTTCCGGACAGGTACTCTATCTTACAGTCATAGCCACTCGGTTGCATAGCCCACAGTTGCACCTTTCGATTCTTCCATTCAGCATCGAACAAGTACTGTAATGGACGATGATCAGTCTTTATCACGAACGTCACACCCGCTAAATAAAAATGCAGCTTTTGCAAAGCGTACGCAATGGCATAGGCCTATTTTTCAATCACGGGCCACCTCTGTTAGGTCGTTGTTAACTTGTGAGAGAGAAAGTAGATAGGCATTTCATTTTTATTCCCGGGATTACAGCTTCTGCCTCTTCACACGGCTGAGTCAAGCAAACTCCTATACACGTATCACTAGCATCCGTATATAGGACCATAGGCTTGTTCAAATCGGGATAAATCAATAAAGGAATGGATGTCAGTTCCGCTTTTAACATATCGAATGCTTTCTGACATGCCTCAGTCCAATTGAACCTAGTGTATTTTTTCGTTAGATTAATTAGTGGTATAGCTATTCTAGAGAACCTTGCTATGAACCTTCTGGTTCTTATAAATGCTCTAACTTGTCTAACTGTTTGAGGTTCTGGCATTGCCCTTATAATCTTTACTTTATCAGTATCTGGCCTTACTCCAGATTGGTCTATGATAAATCCTAAATATTTGGTCTTTTTTCTCATAAATTGACATTTTTCTATTTTTAGTTTCAAGCCATGATATTTCAGACGATCTAACACAGCCTGTAAATGTTTAAAGTGTTCTTCTGGGGTTTTTGAGAAGATTAAGATGTCATCCAAATATGCCATGGCAAAATGTTCAAATCCCCTCAACACTATTGCTATTAATGATTGAAAAACACCAGGAGCTCCTGCTAGCCCAAACGGCATGACATGGAACTGGAACAACCCCATGTGACAACAGAAAGCCGTTTTAGGTTTGTCCTTCTCATTTACTGCCACTTGCCAGTGACCTGATCTTAAGTCTAAGGAGGAAAAACATGTAGCCTTCCCCAGCATCGCCAAAATATCGTCTATCAAGAGCAGGGGATAAGCAGTAGATTTTGTTATCTTATTAAGTTCTCTAAAATCTACACAGAATCTATTTTCTCCGTCCTTTTTCTCCACTACTACTGCTACTGGGAAACCCCAAGGTGATTGAGACGGCTCAATAATACCAGCCTCTCCCATCTCCTTCACTGCTTTCTCAACCAACTCTTCCAAATAGGCGTTCTGTACGGCCTCAGCTTTATTGGTTGGTGGTCTCCTGTGTCAATCGACATTTTTACTGTATGCGTATTACCTAATTCCTTATCTGACTTAGCTAACACTCGCTTATTAGCTTTAACTAGTCTTCCTAATCTTTCTCAGTATTGGTCAGGACAGTCTAATTCCACCTTGTCACTAATTGCTTCACTCTCTACAGGCATTTCTTGCACCTCACCCTAGTTTTTAATGTTAACACTGAAGCTCTGCCCAACTTAGTTCCTGATTTAAAGTTAACCGTCTTCAGACTCGTATTTGCTACAACTACCAGAAAATTCTGCGCCTGACCTTCCTGCACTAATGCTGGTAACACTGTCACGTCCTCGTCCTCTTCTATGTGGGGAAGGAGTAACACCTGATAAACGGCTTCGTTATCCCTTATAGCCCCTTCTATCTCACCCCAGCTCGTCACCGCCGTTCTAGGTGCAATCTTTAAATCTTCACGAGACACGAGGTCCACTCAAGCGAGCGTCGTGCTACCTAAAATAATCTCTTCCTCCCCAAGGACTAACTTTGGAGGGTCGAATTTTAATACGGCTTTCCTCTGTCTAAGCCAGTCTCCTCCCAATATCACGTCGTGGGTCATTTTTGGTGCTACATACAGTGTGTGGGATGTCTCGGTCTCCCCCACCTTTATCTTTACTTCCAGCATCCAATCTAATCTGAATCTACCCCCATCTGCTTGAAACGCGTTCACCTTAGTCAACATAAATCAGTCGGCGGGGAGTGTTAGTCTTTGCAACTCTAAAGAACTAATGACTGAAACTTCCGATCCGGTGTCTATCAGCGCTCTGAACGTTTCGCCCTCTATCTCAATTTTGCAGGTGAGTTTGTCATCTTCGGACATAATTTGACATAACTTAATCT
Source organism: Euprymna scolopes (assembly GCF_053919585.1). Taxonomy (NCBI): domain Eukaryota; kingdom Metazoa; phylum Mollusca; class Cephalopoda; order Sepiida; family Sepiolidae; genus Euprymna; species Euprymna scolopes. The sequence continues at coordinate 108,534 of NW_027633580.1, read as the reverse complement.
CATCTCTATCCTTGTCCGAAGGATTCTTAACTTTACTTTTCCTCTTTCTATGACTTTCCCATAAATGCCCGCTCTTCCCGAACCCCTGGCATGTCTCCTTCTTCCTAAGTGGACAGCTAGTTGCGGTGTGCCCTCTTTCCTTACACTCGTCACACCGTACGAACCCCTTTGCCTTGCAACTGTTCTTCACTGCCGCACTTAGGTCTCAACATACAGGCCCTCTTTGAATCTCCCGGGCGGCCACAGTTGAAACAGTGCACACCGTCTCTGCACTGATAACTATAGTTCCCCTCTTTTCCGCAATTGTAGCATTTTAATTTTAAAGCCCCATCTATGCTTTTCCGGACATTCCTATCTCTCCTAGGGGTCACCCGCCCTTTCGCTACTGGGGCGACCCTAACTAGTTTAAAGATTTCTTTGTTGGGGTCTTCCTGGGTTTTAATTTGGTTCTGGGTGGATTGTTTCTGTCCTTAATCCTACATTCATGTGCCCTGTGCCCTTCTTTCTGGCAAACAAAGCACAATAGCCCCCTCTTAAAGTTAGGATGGAGTATGTATCTTCCCCCTAACCTTAAGTCCCGGTGTTCTGGATTCGTGGCTTCTTCTTCCCAACTCTGAAGCTCAGGGCATTTTGCTCGGATGTGTCCTCGTTGACCGCATCCGTAGCAGACCTTCAACCAGTCTGTCTTGTTCTACTCTAATTTTCCTAATCTCTAGAGACGAGCTTCAGCTCGTCGAGCCTGTGCAAAGGCCTCCTCCAATGTGTTAGGTTCTGCCCTTGCCACGTCCTCACACAACAGAGAATTACTCAAAGCGTCCGTGAAGAACTCTGCCAGCTGGGCCTGGATAGCCGGATCATTTCTCCGATCTTGATCCGGGTAGGCTACCTTAGCAAGAACGCTCATGCGTCCCTCTAGGTGAGCAATGGATTCTCCATCCCTCTGCTTCACCCCTATCAGCGCTCGAGCTGCCTCTGTTCGGCTCAAGTGACTGCCGAAGTGCTGCTGGATGTCATGTTCAAACCTCTCCCAGTTG
>NW_027633580.1:52500-97500 GCF_053919585.1 Euprymna scolopes | reverse complement strand
TATATATTTTTATTTGATTTATTGTGTATATGTTTATGTGTGTTTGTATATGTATATTTGTGCGTATGTATGCATATATGTATATGTATTTATGCACATATATGTATGCGTATGGGTGCATATATGTGTGTGCGTATGGGTGCATATATATGTATGTGGGTAACTTCATGTGTATGTATTTGTATGTGAATATGTATGTATATGTGTGTATGTATTTGTATATGTTTGTATGCATATGTATGTATATGTGTGCATGTGTGTATGTATGTGTTGTATGTATTGTGTATGTATGTATGTGTATGTTTATGGGTATATATGTGTACGTATGTGTGTATATGTATATATATGTATGAATGCCAAGAAACGTCTTTAAGTGTCTTGAGTGGGCGTTAAAAACACATTTATGGTTTTATGTCTTCCAGTTTTAATTGGATTGATTCTGGACTTTCTAATTAACCACCATGTCCCAGGTTAGAAAAAAGTAAAAGACCACTGAATTTCAACGTTAATAGTGTTCAATATTTTTTTTATTCAATTTAGGTAAACAAAGTTATCATATGTCAACACAATAGATCTATTGTTTCAGTCTTAAAAGACACTGTCAGGTGACAATATACTTATTCGAGGCCAGATCTTTTAATGAAAATGAAACCAAGTATAAAAATAGAAAGAATAGAAAAATAAAAACAAGAGAAAAGAATAGAAAGAGAAAAAAATGAAAAGAAAAAAAAAATTGTCTAGATATTTTTTTTATAAAAAAAGGAAAGGGCTATTAATTAAATTCATTTTCAATGAGTGACCTTCATTAATACAATTGTCAGAATTCCCACATATTATGTGAGTGAATCTACCAATTGAATGTCAAATATCAAAGTGAAAAGAAACAATGTTTTTTAATTGTGTACAATCCATTTAGGGATTAATGTCCACTTTGTCATTGGATGTTTTTCACCTGATATTTTTTTTAATCTTGGTTAAATTTGTTTATAAAGACTTGATCTGAAGTAAAGATTTAAAGTTTTATTAAAATTCATTATGAAAAATCTAATATAAAAATTATTCATACAATAATAGATTAATCTCCGCTTAGATGACAGTTCAGGACCTATCAGGTTGGCAACTCTCTTTTGAACCCTGTCCAGGAGTGAGAGACAAGCAGCAGATGCACCAGCCCAAGTGTGACAACAGTGCTCCATACATGAGCAAATGGTGGCCTTATAGAAGTACAGGATACTTTCAGACATAAGTAGTTTTCTAGCATGGTAGAGAGAGCCCACCTTCTTTACAGCAGCATGGCAATGTTCTCAATGTATCTATTCCAGTTCATATTCCCTGTAAATGTTAGGCCGAGGAGTTTAAAGGAAGTACTTTCAGGTAATGTGTTCTTGGCCATTGCTATTGGTGGTAGGGAAGGTATCTTGTAATTATTGAAGGAAACAAGCTTAGTCTGGGCAGCATTGAATGTGACCATCCATTTTTGTCCCCATTCCACTACAGATTGGAGGTCATCTTCTAGTGTTTCTGCCATTTCCTTAGATATATATTCATTTGTTTTCCCCTCATGCCTGTTATAGAGAGTGGTGTCATGAGCAAATATACCCATATCTGAAACAATTTTATCAGGAAGGTCATTTATGAATATTAGGAATAATGAAAGTTCAAGCATAGACCTCCAGAGGTACTCCCACATTTATATCATATTGTTTAGATGTACAACTGTCGAGGACAACTTGAATTTTTCTCTTACTTAAGAAGGATTTAGTTACATTATGTATTCTTCCAGTGATACCGTATGATCTAATTTTCCTTAGAAGACCATCGTGCCATACCCTGTCAAAAGCCTTAGATATATCGAGGGCTACTGCTCTACCCTCTCCTGTTTTGTCCAGTGAACAGTATATACATTCAGAGATTACAGTTAAGATATCTGCTGTGGAACGAGCTTGCCTAAATCCATATTGTTTGTCGATCAGGAGTTTAGCAGCTGTGAGGTGTTAGACTAGGGCTTGATTAATTAAGGACTCAAATATTTTGGCGAAAAGCGGGAGAAGGCTAATAGGGCAATAATTTAATGGGCCAGTTCTCTCACCAGAATTCTTGAAGACTGGTACCACAGAAGCGATTTTCCAGCAGTCGGGAAAGCAAGATTTATTAAGGTATTTATTGTAAAGTTTGGAGAGAACTGGAGCAACCTCAGCAGAGCATTTTTTTAATAGCACAGCCGGGATGAGATCGGGTCCACTTGCTTTTGAGGTGTCTAGATTTTTTATGATACCATGTACGAGAAGGGGTGATTTTCAAATCGTCTATTGTGGCGTCTGTCTGCGAAGGAAAGTCGGGGGGAGAGTATTGTGCCGGGTCCAGTGTGGAATTTGAGGTAAACCGACTGGCAAGCAGGTTAGCCTTGTTGGTTGTCGTGCAAACAACCTCATGATTGTTTGTTAGTGCGGAAATCATTGATTGCCAATTATTTACTACACTGTTGTAGATTTTCCAAAAATCATGGATTCCTAATTTCTTTGCTTCAAGGTATTTTCTGGTGGTTTCAGTGTATTCTGTCTTAGCTGTCGCTATTTCTCTCTTACAATTACTTCTAGCTTCTATATACTTCTTTCTCTTGGAACTGGACTTTTGTTGGTTGAATCTGCGGTACGCATACTGCTTTTGAGCAATGGCAGCTGCACAAGCAGAAGTAAACCATTGGGGAGAGTGGGGGCTTGCTATAAAATTTCCATGTGGGAACATGTGCTTCAATTACAGTTTTGAACCATTCAGTGGTCTCATTTGCGCACTGTTCCACTGGAAGAGAAAAGGTATTTTGCCATGGGGCATCTCTGATGAGCTCCCTGATGGCTTCCTAGTCAGCCTTTTTGTAATACCTCATTGTTTTGAGCAGTGGGTCTTCAGTTTTAGGGAGAGAATTTAAGCTGATTTCTACCATCATCACAGCGTGATCAGCATTCCCAAGTGGGCTGCGGGCATTTGTTGTACAATTGTCGGGAACTGTGGTCAGAAATAGATTTAGAATTGAGACATACTGATCTTGCTGGTCTAGTGTTGGAAATGTAACCGTCTGAGATAGGGAATAAGATATAGAGAAGCTATGTGTTGTGCTACCAGCTACATCTGTGTGATTAGAGAATCCTAGCCAGTTACTGTGGTGGACATTGAAGTCACCAAATTCAGAAATGCATTGGTTAAAAGGATATTTCAAATGAAGTTCAGGCTCGATGAAGAAAAAGCTGAACAATGTGGTACAATTAAAAGAAAATATTCAGTGGTTATATGCAGAAATGCAAGCGAAATAGTCCAAAAGTAACTGTAATAATGTAAGTGGTTTGTCGCTAAATATAGTAAATTCCAGATACAAAGATGACTTTTCACGGGAAAAGGTTTTAAGTGAAAAGTTATTGACCTCACAACAAAAGAGAGAAAAAAAGCCATGTTTCCATAGACAGAGAAATTTAAAAATTTAATGGGAAGTATAAAATACCTGATAACTCTACAAGGCCACCATTCGTCCATGTATGAAGTATTGTTGCCATGTTTGGGCTGCTGCATCTACTAATCTTTCCCTCTTAGGTAAGGTTCAAAAGAAAGTCAACAACTTAATAGGTCCTGCGCTATCAGCTAGGCTTCTATCGTTTTCCCACCAACAAAATGTTACATTCCTCTGCTTGTTTTACGAGTATTTTAATGGTAGGTGCTCCGATGGACTACAAGCCCTTATACCCTCTCGACATAAATACCCCCGACAAACCCGACAAGCAGCAAATCCCACCTCTATGCAGTAGAAATCCTTAGATGTAAAAAAAACCTTTTACTCTAATAGTTTCTTCTCTAGAACTGCTAGACTTTGGAATTCCTTTTTGGGTTCCCTGACTGTACTGACATGCAGAAGTTCAAGTGTAATGTGAACAGACATCTTGATGCTAACTCCCTACATAGTAACCCTACAAATTATGTCCTAGATAGTAGCTCCCTACATCAAAATGGCACTGTGCCTTGTTTGGGGTGAAAATGCAATAAAATATTTTTAAAAATTCATGGAGACAGAATGCAGTGAAAAACAAAATGGATAAAAAATTTGATACTGAAAATGAAAAACATTGTTCTGATCTGTTTAATTTTTCTTTTTTTTATTTTGTCTTTCATTATATGTATTTGCATATAATTAGCCCTATCTTCCTTGCTTAGTAGGCTTGCATTTTTTGCTTATTAGCGCCACTATCCTGTTTATTTTTGTTTGTTTTTTTTTTATAAAAATATATTTGCATCTTTTTCCAAAATGTTATTTAAAAATATTCTTTTAATATTTGAAATTATTTGTAGCGTTTTCTTTTTGATAATATATAATATAAAAAAATTATCTTCAGCTACTGCATCTGAAGATGATGAAGCTAGTGATGAAAGTAGTGAAGATGAAAGTGATGAAGAAGCATCAGATGAAACATCAGACACATCAGAGGAAGGCAGTGATGAGGAGGATGAGGAAGATGAAGAATCAGAAGCAAAAACAAAAAATGATAGGTAAATACAAAATGTCTTTTCTTTTTTCTGTTTTCTTTGACAAAAGTTTGGATCATATCTGTTTTAATCCATTTTATCTCAGTGTTAAAAAATGTATCGTTATTTCATCTGTAAGTAAAACAATAGTGGTCTTCCCCCTGCAATCACTGTTACCTTAATAATGTAAACAACCATAAATGTCATTTTTGTGGATGTCAGGTTCAATCCTCCCAATTAACGTACAGTTTGAAATGTGTTATATGTTGGAGGGCTTTAAGAAATTTGCTTTCAAACTGACATCTCTTTCTCTTCGGTTTATTTTTATCACTTGCTTCGTTTTCCTTGGCCTTTTTTATCCTAATTATAATTAGATATTGTTGAAAGTCACTTTTAAAAAATACCTATCCAAATTTGATGCCAAAAGTAGTATGGCTGTAATCTTCTATTCTATAATAAGGAACAAGGTGTATTTATTTCTATATTCATTTTGCGACAAACAGATCTGAGGCACAGGACTCCATTGTCTCCTAACACAATAGCCAACCATGATAAAATATTTGGTTAAATTCAAAGTAAAAAAAATGATGTATAAAAAGTATTTTGGAACATAGAATACCAAATGTTATTGATTATTTCTTTTAATGAATAAAATTGTCTATTGAAAAAATCTATTAAAAATAAAATATACAAAATAGCAGTAGAAACCCACTTGATAATTGTCACGGCAACTTCAAGCCATAAAAATTAAATTTAATTATCCTAATTAGTTTAATGTACTTGAAAGCATAATTGTAATCTCTACCAAATTTCCTTCCGTTTGATATGCTACAAGCCATATTTTGTTAATAATTTCTTTGAGTCATATCATGGTAGCCATTTTGGATTTCCTGGTTGATATCTTGGATTTTTCATGGTATAATGATAACAAATGATAATGTCCATCAGAATAACATTTCACATGATGATAAAGTCTTACCTCCCATTTTTTAAACTGTTTAATGATGCTTTTACTTAAAGCCATTAAAATGAAACTTAATTATGTGAATTAGTTTAATGTACTTGAAAACATAATTCTAATCTGCACAAAATTTCCTTTAATTTGATATGCTACAAGCCATAATTTGTTAATAATTTCTTTGAATCAGGTGGTGGCCATTTTAGATTTCCCATTCACCATCTTGAATTTTCATGATATGATAATGACAAATGATAATATCCATACTTCCTATGATGATAAAGCCTTGCCATTTTTCTTAGCTGTTTTTATGATGTTTCTACTTAAAGCCGTTAAAATGAAACTGAAATATGCTAATTAGTATGCTTATTAGTTACCAAGTGAGATGGTTGTAAATAACGCCAACTGAACCATCATGGTATTATGATATGTTCAAAATTTCATCATAATATCTTAAAAAGATCTGTTCCGTCTGCCTGCTTCTCTCCGGACTACAACTTGGATGTCTTCAAGTCCAATGTTAACAAATTCCTAATGAACCGCCGCCTTAATTAAATACTTCAACAAATCTCCACACTAACGTAATGTACTTGCAATAACCCTTATCCCTGAGTGTCTTCCGGGCCTTGATAAGTGGTGATCACTGTGTAAAAAAAAAAAGAAGCCAACTGAACCATCATGGTATTATGATAATGTTCAAAATTTCATCATAATATCTTAAAAAGATCTGAAGATACAGTTTTTTAAAGATGGGTTAGTCTGTAAATTGTACAAATTTCCTACCATTTTTAGTCACAAGTTTATATGCATTTGAATAGGACTGACTTAAGACAAAATGTCCAGTGAACTGCACATTTTTTGATACTTTGAATGGTCATAACTCAAGTTCTAATGGTCCGATTAAAATAAAGATATTATTTCTTTGCTTGATTTGTGTTTATTCAATCTAAAGAAAAAATGGTGTGGTATTGCTATATTAACCTTTGTTTTTCTTTATTCTGCTTGTATTAACCCAGAAATACAAAATGGGTCTGGTGGAGTTGATTCCATCTTTATTTTGTTGAATGCAAAAATCTGAGGGTTTTTTTTTTTATTATTCATGGTCGCATATTATTTTATGCAAGAATTTATGAAAAAAGAATTAACCAATTTTGACAAAATCAGAAGAATGATGGAATAACTGGCAGGGACAAAAATATAAATCTTCAGATTATTGGAGAATCAAAAAAAATTTTTTAAATTCTCTTCTAAATAATTTTTGTCTGCAAGTAAATATTTTCTTTCTTTTTCAGTGAATCTGAAACGAAGAGATTTCCAATTTCTTCAGAGTCTGAAAAGATGGTCAGCACAAATGAAATTACAGACCAAACTTCTGTTGAAGAATCAGACATGGAAATGGAAAGTAGAAAAATATCTGAAGATTCCACTAAAGAAAGTTCAAGGTAATTTCTAGATCTTTGAAGTTTTTTGAAGTGATGCTGATATAAATAATACTTCAACTACTTTCATACAATTTTCAAAATGCTACCTTATCGATATTTGTTAGAGCTGTATAAGAATTGCAGAAAAAATAAATCACAAACATTGATGTTGAACATGTAACAGCTGAAAAGCAACTTGTTTCCTCATCTTTACAAAACCTTTTTAGAATAACAATGTGAGTTTAATGAATTTGTTTCTTTTTTTAAATGCGTCTTTTTGGTCAAACCTTCGTTCTTGAAAAGTTATTTCCCTTAGCTCATTTGTTAGGAGTGCACTGATTAATCAGCAGGTAACTGGTAATACCAACTACTTTGCTGATTAATCATCCGATTATTTACTTTTCTCTTTCCTATTAAATTTCATCTATGTCAAATGACGCATCAAAAGTAGCTGCCAATTTAACTTGGCATTTGTTAAGTGTCTAGCTGCTGTTACGGCTTTTTGCCATTTTTTGCTTTATTAAATGAAATTACAAAACACAAAGTACAATTCTTAAATGAATATAATTAAACAAATAAGAAAAAAAATGAAATTACAAACTATAAATTCCAACTCTTAAAGTGAATTGCTATAAACTGAACTTCTGTTTCTACTGGAGCATGCTGCAGTGAAAATTCATGTTCAGCATATATGTTTAATTCCATTGTGTGGTTGTGTTTTGAATCAGTTGGTTTTCTAAATTAAACTGATCCTGTATTTCAGTTAATTTGCTAATTGCTTCTGGAGAGTGATTAAAGTCTCTATTTCTGTTAGTTGTAATGAGTTCTTCACAGTCTGGTGGAAAATAATGAGTCATTTATTGAGAGTTGCAATGTATTTATGATAGTGACGCTAAACCACATTCCCTGACATCAGCAACCATATTTGTTACTGAAGCCCACAAGACTAAGAAAACTTTATTGGAGATTTTATATTCACCCAGAACATTATGCTGTTCTTGACTTATTCTTGCATCTGTGTGTACTAGGGAATGGAATAACTCTTAAGCACAGCTCTGCACTGTTCAAAGTCATTTGAAAGCCAATGGCCTGTCAAACTCAGAAAGGTAGCATTATTTTAGTAACTGTCTCCATTGTCCATGTGTCCAGTCAAAGAAATGCTGCTAATTTCAGCAAGAAACAATTGAATTTTTTGTTTTACTTTTGTAAATATATCTGAAATTTTTTTTCAGTGGAGTACTTTATTGGTGGAATGCTGTAATTTGAACAAAGTTTTGCCATAAGCTTATTAAATCCAATGTCAGATATTACAGAATATGGTTGAATATCAACAGCAATCATTTCTCTTATCAAATAATGTATCTCTTGTGACTTGCGGTCGTTAATATCCCAAATTTTCTTTTTGGCCAATATTGATTCTATAGTAATGTGGTGTTTTGTTGGAGGCTTGTAGTTGCTATCACTTGTTCCTGGAATATTCATTGTGTTTTGCTTTTCTTATCTGAAACTTTTGCTTCTTGTGGATGAACCTTTCTAAACTGGTTTAACATATTAGTCATCATAAAAGTTTTTGCTGATTTGCTTCCCCTTGATATGATGGTTTGACATATGGTTACAGACAGATTCATTCTAATTCTTGGGATTGACATCAAAATATTTCCGGCAGAAACTGGTTGCCATAATGGTTGAAGGTTGTTGTTAATATTTAATTAATTTTTACGTGTTTAAATTATTTATGTCTATCTAATAAGTAATTTATCTAAATAAAATATGTATAATCTAAACCAGAAAAATAAAAAATATGTGTAATGATAGCACAGTTAAAAAACGAGGAACAGAAGTATTTTCAATTTATTTGTTAATTTGATAGAATGAAGAGAAATTTTCCGTAAGCTAATTTGCCTCAAATTCAGCCCAGTTGGAAATGGCTGCATAGTAGCAGCATGCCATTCCTGTTATTTGAAAATTTGGTGTAAATGGTGCATGTCTCTCTGATGAATTTTCACTAGCAACCAAAAAAGAAAAAGGGAGTTAACTTGTCACTGCTTAGAGTATAATTAAATGAATATTAATACCATTTATGACAAATGTTTAAATTGGCATTAGAAAACCTACTAATCAGCCAATTATCAAAGGTCAGTTCATCAAGCAATTTGCTTATTGCTGAATCCCTAGTATTAAAAGCCAATGTGAATTTCAATTTATTAGCTCAAAACTAGCAATATCCAGCTTTTACCCAACATTTTTTTTTTTTTTTATAAAATATGAATTTATATAAGAATAACAAATTTAATTTATTTTTAATACTTATATAGAAAGGAATTTTTCTTAAGTTTGATCCCTAAGTACAATTAAGTTTATATTGTGCAAGCTTAGAAATAATGATACATTCTCAAAGAAATTGGTTTGGTTTTAAGGTATTTTATTATATGAAACATTTCTTTGGATGCTGGATTTAAAATTTTGTTAAATTTATTACCTACTTATTATTTTTTTTATATTTCCCAATTTAGATGTTTTTTAATTGTATTTTATTACTTTTAAGTATATAGATATACACTATATATTTTAAATATGATAGTGTTAATTCAAAGTTTGATATGAATGAATTGATATTTTTATTTGTTAAATTCCTTAATTTTTTAAAACATTTTCATACTTTAATCATTAAAAGCTTTTATATCGTTTAATAAATATAAAACTTCAACATTTTTTAAGTCTTTTAGAATATTTTTAATATTTATCATGCTTTTTATCATCAATGATAGCAAACTTCTGTCTCGAGAGACAGTGGCAGTCTGCACTTAGTCTGACGCACTACAGCTGCTGTGACCGTATAGTCCAATTTTAAATTTGCAGTTTTGTTGGCAGTTGCTGCTGGTATAGTCATTGGTAGAGATGGTGGGGGCAGCAGGGTTGCACTGTATCCTCTCTCACCTGTGGCTTCTCTTTTCTTCCCATTGTCTTTCTCTCTTCTTTTCTGTTAATTTCATGCCGTCCTTAACCTTTGCTTGCTAGGCTGTGCAATTGGATATCTCTAACTCAAGATCCTATCGTTGAATGCCACAAGTCTTCAGATCTCTGTTGCAGATATCCTTGTAGAGTTGGTTTTCTGGTTGACAGGCATCTTTCAATGAGAATGGCAAACATGATTGGCATGCCAGCCTGGAACAAGACATCTGTGTTTGTGACCTGATCTTGCCAGGTGATGCCTAAGGGACGTCTGAGGTTGTGCATGTGGAAGGTATTCAGTCTTCCATCTTGGTGTGAGTACAAAGTCTAGGACTCATTACTATAATGAAGAATGCTTAGCACACAGGCCTGGTACACTCTCATCTTTGTGTTGAGTGTCAGCAAGGCGTTATCACACACCCTCTTTGCTAGGTCAAACAAGGGACGTCTCTGTTCAAAGAACTTTTCTTGCAGCTACCAAATTGAGGATACCATGTCGATTGTTGACTGTTTAGCCTGAAACCTTCACTGTGACAAAATTGGTCAACTAGCAGTTGAAGGTGATTGAGGACCACCTGTGCAAAGGCATTATGTATGATGTTGAGGAAGGAGATCCCTTGATAGTTGTTACAGTCATTTCGGTCACCGTTGTTCTTGTAGAGCATAATGATCCTTGCGTCCCAGATATCATGGAGTATCATACATTTTTCCCAGCTTTCTAGCAGGAGCCTGTGATCCAGGAGTGGCTTCTTCCTTCATATTCTCTGGTGGAATTCCATCGCTGCCGATAGCCTTTCTACAGGAAAGTGAGTCAATGACCTTTGTCAGTTTATTGATACTAGGGAGTGAGTGGGTGAAGCTTGTCCATGGTGGGTAGTGGTGTGATGTTCTTGATGGCTTTGTTACTGATAACATTTTCTCTGGAGTACAACTCTTGGTAGTGCTCAGTCCGTCTCTCCATTTGTTTACTACAATCTTTGATCTCTTCTGATGTGGACTTGATGGGTGCGATCTTGAAAACACTAGGATCAAAGACTTTCTTCATCCCATCATACATGGCTCTGGTATTGTCACTGTCTGCAGCTGTCTAGATGTCTCCATATAATCTCGGCAAGTAGTCATGAGTGCATTTTTTGGGGGGAAGGGAGGGATTCTTGGCATTGTTGTGTCTTCTCTATACCTGTCTTCTCACGGGGCTGTCTCTTGTACTTCAGAAAAGCTTTAGCATCAATGACGGGTTCCATCTCCTCTACCCCAGCCTCAAACCAGTTTTCGTTCTTCTTTTCCCAAAGGTGTCAATGGAAGCCTTGTACACAGATTTAAAAATATAATGAACCCTTATTGGAGAACTTTATAAAAAAATATAAAAATCAATTCTTATTGGAAAAATTTATTAAAAAAAATATAAAGATCAATCCTTATTGGAAAAATTTTTTTAAAATATAAAAATCAATCCTTATTGGAAAAATTTATAAAAAATATAAAAATCAATCCTTATTGGAAAAATTTTTTAAAAATATAAAAATCAATCCTTATTGGAAAAATTTATAAAAAATATAAAAATCAATGCTTATTGGAAAAATTTATAAAAAGTATAAAGATCAATCCTTATTGGAAAAATTTATAAAAAATATAAAGATCAATGCTTATTGGAAAAATTTTTTAAAAATATAAAAATCAATCCTTATTGGAAAAATTTATAAAAAATATAAAGATCAATCCTTATTGGAAAAATTTTTTAAAAATATAAAAATCAATCCTTATTGGAAAAATTTATAAAAAATATAAAGATCAATCCTTATTGGAAAATTTTTTTAAAAATATAAAAATCAATCCTTATTGGAAAAATTTATAAAAAATATAAAGATCAATCCTTATTGGAAATATTTTTTAAAAATATAAAAATCAATCCTTATTGGAAAAATTTTTTAAAAATATAAAAATCAATCCTTATTGGAAAAATTTATAAAAAATATAAAAATCAATCCTTATTGGAAAAATTTTTTAAAAATATAAAAATCAATCCTTATTGGAAATATTTATAAAAAATATAAAAATCAATGCTTGTTGGAAAAATTTATAAAAAAAAATATAAAAATCAATCCTTATTGGAAAAATTTTTTAAAAATATAAAAATCAATCCTTATTGGAAAAATTTATAACAAATATAAAAATCAATCCTTATTGGAAAAATTTATAAAAAAAAATATAAAGATCAATCCTTATTGGAAAAATTTTTTAAAAATATAAAAATCAATCCTTATTGGAAAAATTTATAAAAAATATAAAAATCAATGCTTATTGGAAAAAATTATAAAAAATATAAAGATCAATCCTTATTGGAAAAATTTTTTAAAAATATAAAAATCAATCCTTATTGGAAAAATTTTTTAAAAATATAAAAATCAATCCTTATTGGAAAATTTTTTTAAAAATATAAAAATCAATCCTTATTGGAAAAATTTGTTAAAAATATAAAAAACAATCCTTATTGGAAAAATTTATAAAAAAATATAAAAATCAATCCTTATTGGAAAAATTTATAAAAAAAATATAAAAATCAATCCTTATTGGAAAAATTTATTAAAAAAAATATAAAAATCAATCCTTATTGGAAAAATTTATAACAAATATAAAAATCAATCCTTATTGGAAAAATTTATAAAAAAAAATATAAAAATCAATCCTTATTGGAAAAATTTATAAAAAAAAATATAAAAATCAATCCTTATTGGAAAAATTTATTAAAAAAAATATAAAAATCAATCCTTATTGGAAAAATTTATAACAAATATAAAAATCAATCCTTATTGGAAAAATTTATAAAAAATATAAAAATCAATTCTTATTGGAAAAATTTATAAAAAATATAAAAATCAATTCTTATTGGAAAAATTTGTTAAAAATATAAAAATCAATCCTTATTGGAAAAATTTATAAAAAAATATAAAAATCAATCCTTATTGGAAAAATTTATAAAAAAATATAAAAATCAATCCTTATTGGAAAAATTTATAAAAAATATAAAAATCAATCCTTATTGGAAAATTTTTTTAAAAATATAAAGATCAATCCTTATTGGAAAAATTTATAATAAAAAATATAAAAATCAATGCTTATTGGAAAAATTTGTTAAAAATATAAAAATCAATCCTTATTGGAAAAATTTATAAAAAATTTAAAGATCAATCCTTATTGGAAAAATTTATAAAAAATATAAAAATCAATCCTTATTGGAAAAATTTATAAAAAAAAATATAAAAATCAATCCTTATTGGAAAAATTTATAAAAAATATAAAAATCAATCCTTATTGGAAAAATTTATAAAAAATATAAAGATCAATGCTTATTGGAAAAATTTATAATAAAAAATATAAAAATCAATGCTTATTGGAAAAATTTATTAAAAAAATATATAAAAATCAATCCTTATTGGAAAAATTTATAAAAAAAATATAAAAATCAATCCTTATTGGAAAAATTCTGTTTTGGTTTTAGTAAATTGAGTAAAACTACGTCTTTTGAGAGGTATTTTAAGAGATCACTGAAAATAGATGATTATAATGTAAAATTTCCTTATGTTCAGTTTTATGGTGGCACATTTTATCGTGTGAAATAATGTGGGAGTAGGTTTTTAAAACTGGTTAAATCGATAAATTTTTATGTTGGAATAATTCATTTTATAGGTTTGGTCAGAATTTTTTTTTGCCTTAGTAATAGCAGTTAATTTTATAGTAATCTCAAGTTAAGAGTTTAATTTCATTTTATGTTCCAGGATTAGTCAGATATTGTATGAAAAAGAAATTAAACGCAATCAGAAAACAAATCTGTAACTTTAATTGTACATAATTTGGCTTACTGTAACAATATCTTTATGTGAATGAAATAAATTTTGCAAAAAAATAAAAAACAGTAATCAAGCAATATCTAATTTTTTCCGTTGTGCGTAAATTGTTAAATGTTGAATAAAAATTTTTTAGAATATTTTTTGGTTTTTGAGTCATAGGAAGAGTTTTCTTGTAACTGAATCAGGTGATGTGATGCTGCAACCATTTTCTCATTCAGAAATGACGAGTAGTTATTTTTTTTTAAACAAAGTTGATATGTTTGTATTATCTATCTATCTATATATATATATATATATATATATATATATATATATATATATATATATAATGTACACACACACACAGTTGTAACTTACATGCAAGTAATTCATTCTAATGATACTAATTCTTAGATTCTCTCTGGAATTCGTATATGAAAATATACTAAAATGTCACTTACGCAACTATTTTTCTTTTTTCTGATAAAAAATATTCTATACATATTTTAGGATTTAATACGTCAAGAATAAAATATAGTAATGCGCCCTCTTTACGCTACTGTCATTGTTTTTGTTTTATTTCCTTATCTAAATTTAAAAAAACCCAGTAAAATTAGCTAATTTATTTAAATTTGTCTGCCCTATTACAGACGTCCATGCCAATGTGTAAGAAACCACCTTTTTCACCTTTCCTTTATCTTCTTTTTGTCTTAACTTTTTCTATTTCTTCTCCCATGTTATATTGTAAATTTGAAAATAACATGAAATCTTCCCATTTCCCCTAGTTACTGGAAAGTAACTAGGGGAAATGGGCAGATTTCATGTTATTTTCAAATTTACAATATAACATAACTCTTTTTTTATTTCCCCATCTCTCTTTCATAAAACTTATAAAATATGGGGAAGTTTTTTGATAATAAAAACAAAATATTAGAAATCTCACCATGTTTTTTTTTTTCTGTTTTATTCATTTTTTTTCTTTTTTCCATTTATCTCTACGAAAGAGTGATTGTATTTTAGTATAATTAGATTTTATTTTTTTAATTTCAGTGAAACTGAATCAGAAGTTGAAGATTCTGAAAGAGATACAACTGAGAGTTCTTCAGATGCAGAACCTGACGACCAATCTATGTTATTCAAACCACAACTATCTCCGATCAAAGAGGAAGAAGAACATGACGACTTGAATCGGGATGAGAAAGTTTCTGTCGGTGAAAAATCAAGTCTAAGTAGTGATCAAGAGAGGATGACAGAATTACGTAAAGTTACTGGAAAAATAGATTCTGAAACGAGTAGTTTGGTAGAGAAATCAACAGGTGATTCAATCAGCTTGACTACTGATATGAGTTACGATGATCAAACAACTAGCAGTTCTAACGAGTCGAGGAAAACAAGTAGCCGGGCACTTGATGACATTAATGAAAACAGGGAAACTATCATTGCCACTACAACAGATGAAGAAGTACCATCTGCAGATATCTCTTCTGAAGTAACGACAACATCAGATGAAGAAATTTCAAAAACTGATCACTCTAAAATCTATGCAAATCAATCGATCGCAGAACATGATTATGTTGCTATGCCACCACCCTTACCTGTTGGTCCAGTGTTAAAATCCTTAGAAGAATCTGGCCATATTGACGAGCCAGAGGAGGGAGAGATAGTGGAGGAGGAGGTGGTGGATGATTATGATGATTCTGACCGTACAGAGTCTTGTGATGAAGATAACACACCTCTTGAAATTTTGATGGACCATAATTATTGTCTTCCATCTGCCATTAGTGAGATTCAAGATGATCTGCAAATCTCTTCTGGTTGGCCAGAAAAGAAAGTATTATCAGGAAATTTATTAAAAGACAATAAATTGTTGAGTAATTCTGCTGCAAATGCTGCTGTACAGGACGTGGTTCAAAAACTAGCCGCAGATAGTCTGACGGCAGATCAACATGCTGCTGCGGCCACTGCCGCTGTAGTTGCAGCTGCTGCAGCTACGGTGTCAGCGAGTCAAGCAGCAGCAAACAATGAAAGCCTCAGAAAGCCCAAGAAAAAGAAAAAACGTGTTAAAAACAACACACTCACAGATATTACCAATAAATCTATGTATGAACATGAAGCGGAAGCCATTAAACCTGTCGTAAAACCTAAAATAAAGTTTCAGCCTCGTGACTATCAGGAAGAAAAACAATTGTTCTTTGATATTTATAATAAGGGAATTGATCAAGAAGATATCAACTACCTTAAAAGAACTTATGAAACTCTTTTGAAATCAGAAGATCCAATGTATGACTGGTTGAATGATATCTTTTGGGTTGATCATACACAAACAGATATCCCGGATCCAGTTCCTCCTAAAAAGAAAAGAAAAGCTGATGAGCAGATCACACCGGTACATAAAACTGGTAAGCATTTAATGCTATTTGTAAATTAAATAGAGGAGGAGGGGGGGGGGGCTCTTGGGTAGTGCAGTAAGCTGCGTCTGCTAAATAAAATCTATCAAAATCACTGTACTCTTAGCATTAAATAACCTGAAAGAATTAAGAGTTATTGTAAAACAAACAAAACAGTTTTATTTATTTTTATTTTATTTTTGTTTTGTTTTTTTTGTTGTTTTTTTTAGTGATTTTCAAAATATTCTCAATTTTTTTTTTTTTTTTTTTTTTTTTTTTTTTAGTGAGTGTAACTCTCCATTATATCTAACCCTAACTCTAACTCTGGCCTGGTGTTACCTAAGATTATCTTATTACAGTCAGTGAAAACCTGCCCAAGGATCTTTGCCAAATCTTGTTTTGTTGTTTAAATGATGATGTTCCATATGTACACTTGTGATTATAAATTATAATTCAGAGATCCCTTATAATAGAAAAAAAAATTTTTTTAAAAACCTGCATTGATGAAAAACATTTTAACTGAAAATAATTTTATAAATAAATGTAAAATAAAATGGACACAAACGAAATCGGAAGCCATGTTGGACTGATACAACATAATTGGATGATCTTATTTTAAACCTGTATGTCAAATTTGGGAATCTGTATGAAATTTTGAACAAATTCTTTTATTTAATCTACAGTAGTTTCCAAAAAATGAAATATTAAAGTTTAAATGATGTAATGCTTTTTCGTACTCAGACTTTTTTCAAAAGTCAAATTTATTAATAAAATATTTAAATTGAAGTTATTTGTATATAAAAACAAAAATGTATGGTATAGGAGGAGGAAGAATATCTGCCTGGATGTTTGTGGTTTACAGAACAAACTGAAAACGGTTAAAGCAGTTTGTGATTTGCAAAAAAAATGTAAAGATGCTGATGATACTAAAGCATACAACTACTAAAACAAAATGGCAGCTGTTGAATCTCCAAAATAAAAAAAGAAAAAAGAAAAAAAAAGCGGTTTTGATTAAAAATGTGAAAAAGTACAAGAAAAAACCTACAAACAAGTTAGCAATCATATTTTTTTCAAATTTGTGTTTGAAATTGTTTTGTTTCTATCTATTCCCTTCTTCCAAAAGATGACTGTATGTGTATCACTATGTACATGAAAGAATGTAAAGAAAGTTATTGTTACATAAATTTGCATAGATTTGAAGAATGGAAAAGGATAAAAAAAATAATGAATAGTTTAGAGTATGAATATTATAAATGAATTTTTTGGTGTTGACAGCTATTCCAATATGTGTATATTTCATCGATCTGGAATGTAGAAGAATTATTTAAAGTAGAACACCTAGAAAAAAGAATGAATACTTGAAGGAGCCGTCTTTTATTTGAGTGAAATCGTAGTTTATAGGCAGTAACACAACTGAACTGGTGATAAAACTAATGAACCTATTAAGTGAAATGGATGACAATGGGAGTATCTAGCATAGGAGTAGAAATACCTCTGACCGGCTGTGTGGATGACTATGTTAGAAGTTGTTGAGCTATAAAACATGTTAAATTAAATGAATGCATATTTATATTTTAAGCATGGTTTAGCTGATTGGGGAATGAAATTACTTTTTGGTTTCAAAGCTATAATGGTCAATCAAATAGAGATGGGTTATTTTACTTTATAATAAAGATGAGTATAGTATTATGTATTATATACAATTCAACTATTTCATTGTTTCTAAATTATTTCTCCATTTATAAATCTTTCAGGTTCTGCTAGAACTGAAGGTTTCTATAAAATCAGCAACAGAGAAAAAGCTGGTTATCTTAATCATGCCAACAAAGCTGCTGAAGAAACGGCGCAACAGCAAAATGTAAGAATTGTTTTATATGTAAAAAATATTGCATTTACTGGAAGATTTGAAATTTATACACCCCGTGCCAGAATTATATGAAAATCAATATTTTTGTTCTAACTCCGATAGTTTTGAATGAAAATTTGTGAAATTTAGCACGTTATATGGCAACACTAACACAAGTGCAGATCTAAAATTTTAAGCTAATCTGCAAAGTAATAAACAATTGGCAGCCATTTTGGTGATTTGCATTTTTTTTTTCAGCGTGCCAACTCTATATGCAAACCAAAAGATCATTGAAACATTGATTATTCTAAGAATTTGTAAATTGAGAACAACAATAATAAAGAACAAACAACTTGGTTTCATAGTACAATCAATATCTTATATAATTGCCATTTTTATTGACAAGAGCGAAAAGCCTTTGGTCCATTAAAGATGTCAAACTTTCGATTTCATCTGAGGAATGTCTTTAGCAGCAGTCAGAATAGCATTCCAGAGGTCATCCTTAGAGTTGTACTGCCTTCCTCCAGAGTAAATATTTTGTTTCAAGATGCTCTACAGATTTTCAGTGGGATTTAAATCTGGAGAACAGGCTGACCATCACATTATTTTCCCATGTCTGACAAAAACTCTCTTCAAATATTCAGTGGCTATCCTTGCAGAATGAGGTGTTGCATTATTATGCATAAATACCTTCTTTTTTCGGAATGCCAAATTCTTCTTCTTGTGCCAGGGTTCCAAGTGTTCCTTAATGAAGTCAATGTAGAGTTTGGCCGTAATTTTTACTCAATCTGTGACTCTGAATAGTCCTACCAGCTCATTGCCAATGACTGCAGCCCAGAACATCACACCACCACTTCCTTGTTGACGCCTGATCCTTTGGGGGCGTAGACCCTCATTATGTTACCATCCTCCCCGCCACCCATTGGATTTATCAAGGGTCGCTCGACACTCATCGGTGAACAAAACAGTTTGAAAATTCACCTTTATGTGATTTCTTGCCAACTTCATCCTCTTTTTCTTGTGGATATCCTTTAATTGAAGGCGGACCGCTGGCTTTCCAAATTTTGCAATCATCCTCAGGATACGGCAACGAGTTGATTTGGGCACATCAGCAACGACAGCTTTTTCAAAAACTTGTTTGCTGGTTTCAAGTAGGTTACGGCGAACTTTTTCTCTTGATCTTGCTCATTGTTCGACGTGAGAGGTATGATTTCTTACAAATTTTCCCTTTGTCAGAACGTCCATTGCAAAGTTGAGGGTTAGTACAATATTTTTTTATTGTACGATGATTGTGGTGAAATTCTTTGGCAATTTCTAAGGTGGAAATCTTATTATGGAGCCTTTGAACAATTTTAGACTTCTCAGCTTGACTTAAAGCATCTTTACATCCCATTTTGCATATAAAGTTGGCACGCTAAAAAAACTGCAAGTCACCAAAATGGCTGCTGTTTGCTCACTATTGCGTGGATCAGCTTAAAATTTTATATCTGCGCATGCGTTAGTGTTGCCGTATAACGTGCAAAGTTTCACAAATTTTAATTGAAAACAATCGGAGTTAGAATAAAAATATCAATTTGCATATAATTCTGGCATGGGGTGTATTTATCAGTTGAGCACTATACTTGAATCCATTTTACTTTAATTTTTTTTCTGTCATATTTGTGTTTTACCTATTAATTTTATTAAAAATAAAATACATTTATCTCACAAAAAAAAAAAGGTGTAAAATAGTTGACCATAGTTGTGTGCAACCTAACAGCTCTCTTTTGACTGGTGCTACCAGATCAGGCTGTCTGTTGGCTTCCTGAGATGAACTTCACCTACATTGATTTTCTTTTTTTGTTTTCTATTCTCTTTTGTAAAACTTAATTATGTTCTCCAAAAACAAAAAACAACCCCTTCCCCTCTCCTTTCCTTTCTTTCCCTACTTACCCCCCCCCCCTTTTTTTTTTGCCCTGTTGGTAGGGCACTAGAATAAGCTGACTGCCCCCCTGCAGGGGGTAAAAATCCCGTAATGCCTTAGGACGTGATCCTGGTGATTGAGCTAACCTAGACCTGGGTGTATAAAAGTCTAGGCACTACAACACATTACTTCGCCCCTTACTTCGGCTAGACGGGCGGTTGGAGAGGCCCAATCCGACCAATCGGCCATTCACACCAAGCCCTAGCACTTACACCCAAAGTACCAACTACCACAACAAAGAACGAAACTTAAAGGTACTCCCATCTTTTTTTTTATTTCTTCTCCCACTACAAAAAATAGGCAAACCAAGTAAGTGCTAGAAGGTGGTGGCAAGGGTCAATCAATTGGAAAGACCAGAACTCAACACTCTGTCTGAACAAATGTATTTTTGAGAACATATTGAACAGAAAATATAGTGCTTGAGAACTTCTTACCAAAAGAGTATATCCTCCACATAGCCCCGACATGGTCAAGGCAAATGGCTCTCCCCCTTACTATGCCCCAATTTTGGACTCCAAGGTGGGTAGGAAGCGTGGTTGATGAAAAATAAATCCCAAAATCCATGGCTGATAAAAACAAAAGCATCCCCCTCAAAACCCTTAAAAGAAACCATTCCTCTCACTCTGACCTCTCAAGCTCAGATGAAGAACAAAAATTTAAAACTAGAAAAACCGTTCCAACTATAGACGAAGGAAACTTCCCACAATTCTTGGTTATTGAATTAATCGAAAATAAAAAAAATTGGAAATTTATCACCTTTCCTAATAGAAAAAACATTATCCACAAAAAGTAAACCAAAAATGATAAAAAAAACAAAGATGGAAATCTACTAGTTGAGATAACCAATCTTAGAGATGCTCAATCTCTACTCAAAATGAAGAATTTCCATGAGTACAAGTTCAGTCTTTCCCCATAAAACACTAAACACTTCGAAAGGAGTAGTTCGAAGTTATGAACTATCGCTTGGCAACTGAAGAAATAAAAACCGAATTAGAAAAACAAGGAGTAATCAACCACATCCGCATAAACATAAAAAGAAGCAATAAAATAACAACCAACACATATATATTAACGTTTAACAAAGCAACAATCCCTAAGGAAATAAAAATTGGCTACTTAAATGTAAAAGTAGACCAATATATCCCAGCCTCATTAAGATGTTTCCATTGCCAAAAATATGGACATCATAGAGAAGGAATAAAAATATGTGGAAAATGTGGCAACAAAGAGCCTGACCACACCAAAAAAAAAAAATGCATAAATGAGGTGAAATGCGCAAACTGCAAAGATCACCCGGTCTTCTCTAAAATATGCAAAACATAAAAAAGAGAAATTATAGAAGTAAAGTACAAGAAAAACACAACCTTTCCAGAAGCCAGAAAAATAGTTGAGACGTACATGAAAGACAACACATATGCTGAGACAACAAAAAATACAACTAAACCATACCAACATAATGAAATACATGATCAATATAGGGAGCTGATAAACAAACTGATTACATTAAATATTAAAGAGTGGACAGAATTTCAAAATAACCTAAAAGAAAAATACTCAAATCTAGGAAACAAAATAGAAATAACAAATCCAAACAAAGAAAATAATATTCCATCCACAACAGAACCATTAAAAAAATTATCACAGAAACCAACAAAACAACCACCAGAAATTAATAAAAACATAAGCAATGATAAAACAGCAAATAAAGAACGTTCCAGAAAAGAAAACCAAACAATAGACACTCAAAATAGATTCCAAATTCTAGAAAAAATGGAAACCGAAAACACCCTAGATAAAAAAAAAGAAACCAAACACAAGTAATCAAGAGGGAAAAAATTAACAAGAAGCCAAAACAGCAACATCTCAAACAAGATCCAGATCGACATCCAGATCCAAACAAAAAAAAAAAAGAAAAACACTTCACCAAAGACACAAAGTCCAACAAAAGATAAACCCTCTACTTCTAAAGAGATGGAAATAGAGGAAAACTAAACAGCCTCATAGAAATAAAACACAATTATCCAATGGAATTGTTGTGGAATAAGATCTAACTATAATGAACTTCTTATACTTATCTCCCTCTTTAACCCAGCCATTGTCTGCTTACAAGAAACCTTCCTACAAAACAATAACCATTTCAAAACACCAAACTATGAACAATACAACTATTTCCATAACACAGGCCTTCGTGCTAATGGACCCACCTCAATTCTTGTAAGGAATAACATACCTCAAAGCAATTTCTCTGTCAAAACAAATCTCCAAGCAATTACAACTCAAGTCACATTACACAAAACAATCACAATCTGCTCAATATACCTCCCCCCTCATGAACCAATAAATGAAAATGAACTAGAAAATTTAATAAAACAACTACCTCCACCATTCATTCTTCTAAGAGACTTTAACTGCCACAGTACATTATGGGGATGCGAAGTCACAAACTCAAAAGGAAACAAAATTGAACAATTAGTTAACAAAAATAACTTGTGCCTTCTCAATCAAAAAAATCCCACATACTTAAATCCAACAAACGGATCAACTAGTGCCATTGATCTTACCATGTGTGATCCATTAAGCTTCTTGGATTATACATGGAGCACTTACGAAGAACCCTGTGGAAGTGATCACTTCCCTATTATAATCAATTACAGTAACTCCATCCAAAACCACATACCCAGGTGGAACACAAACAAAGCCAACTGGGCCGAATTTAAAGAACTTTGTTCACTAAAACTAACAGAACATCAAATCCAAACAATAGAAGAATTCACGGAAGGACTCATAACAATAGCCAAAAAATGCATACCCAAAAATTCTCCTCCTGGAAAAAAAAACAAACCATGATTCAATCCAGAATGTAAAACGGCCATTAGACAGAGAAAGGCAGCCTTAAGAAAATTTTAAAAAACAACCCACAACGAACAACTTAATAGATTACAAACACCAAAGAGCTAAAACTCGAAAAACAATTAAAGAATGCAAACGATCCTGCTGGCAACAATTTGTCAACAAAATCAACATCACCACTAAACCCAAAACAATCTGGGAAATGATTAGGAAAATAACTGGAAAATATAATCTGAATCCAATCAAACACCTCACAAATAAACAGAAAATAACTGATAAAAAAGATATTGCTAACACACTAGCTAAAACCTTTGCCGGAAACTCATCATCAAAGCACTACAATAGACAATTCCAAATACATGAAGAAACATGAAGAAAAGTACAAAATAAACTTTAACTCCAAAAACCAAGAGCCTTACAATGAAATCTTCTCACTCAATGAACTAGAAACCACCATAGAAAAATCCTATAACTCAACTGTAGGACCAGATGAAGTGCACTACAGCTTCCTTAAAGAAATTCCACCAGAATCATTAAACCTCCTCAAAATTTATAATAAAATATGGGAAACAAAAGATTTCCCAACTTCCTGGAAAAATGCAACAATAATACCAATACCCAAACTGGGAAAAGATACATCAAACCCAGAAAACTACAGACCAATAGCTCTCACAAACTGCCTATGCAGAACGTTCGAAAAAATGATTAACTACCGCCTTATATGGTATCTAGATGACAACAAAATAATTTCTAAAATCCAGTGTGGATACCAAAAAAATCGAGGATGTATAGACCACATCACTAACCTCGAAAATTACATCAGAGAAGCTTTTATCAATAAGGAACACGTAACATCTGTTTTTTTCGATCTTGAGAAAGCATATGAAACTACCTGGAAATGCAGTATCATAAAAGATCTTCACAACATCTGACTAAGAGGCAGATTACCTGAATTCATAAAAAACTTCCTAACAGACAGATCTTTCCAAGTTCGCATAGACTCAACTTTATCAGACCCACAAAATCAAGGAGTGCCCCAAGGCAGCATATTATCAACAACTATCTTTAACATAAAAATCAATAACATTATAAAAGAACTCTCTCCTGATATACATAGCTCCTTATATGTAGATGACTGCTCAATCAGCTACAGATCTAAATACATTCACACTATTGAAAGAAAAATACAACATAACAAATAAAATTAATAAATGGGCAACTATAAATGGTTTCAAATTCTCCAAAACTAAAACAAAATGCATCCATTTCTGTAACCAACGCAAACTCCACCCTGACCCAACCTTACAGATTGAAGGCGAAAAAATTTCATTCGTAAATGAACACAAGCACCTGGGAATCATTTTTGACAAAAAACTAAATTTCATTCCACACATCAATCACATCAAAACCAAAACCAAATGCATTACAACTCCTACGAGTCATTGCCCATACAGATTGGGGAGCTGACAAGAACACACTACTCAAACTATATAAAGCATTAGATCAAAAATAGATTATGGTAGCTTCATATATCAATCCACCAGAAAGTCATATCTAAAAACCCTCAACACAATATGCCACTCCAGACTAAGGCTAGCACTAGGAGCATTTCCAAACTCCCCTGTAGAAAGCCTGTATACAGAAGCACATGAAACTCCTCCAATGCTTAGAAATCAAAACCTTGGTCTAAAATACTACACAAAACTTACAGCCAACCCCACAAACCCAGCACACAATAGCACTTTAAATCCAAACCATAAACACCTTTTCGACCAAAAAGAAAATGCAATCAAAACCTTTGGACTTAGAATAAAATCGATTTCCAAAGAAGCAAGTCTACCCATAACTAAAATTCATGAAACTGTCCTACTCAAAACCCCTCCCTGGAAAATCGTATTCCCTTATATCGACCTAAGTTTAAGTAAATATGAAAAGAAACATACTCATCCAATAACTCATGATAATCTCGATAAAATCAAAGAAAAGTATCCAGACCACACACACATCTATACAGATGGGTCTAAACAAAATAACGCAATAACCAGTGCCGCAATACTCAATAAATCAATCAAAAAACAATTAAACCTCCCAAAAGAAACCTCAATCTTCAGTGCTGAAATACATGCTCTAATCCTAGCTCTCAAACTCGCCTCCAATAACAAAAAAAAAACAATTTACAATCCTTTCAGACTCCCAATCTACTCTAAAAGCGATTAAAAATAAAAAGATGGACAACCTCCTAATCGCAAAATTACTCCAAAAATTAACTGAACTGAACAATAAAAAAAATCATTTTCTGCTGAATACCGAGCCATTCCGGTATTAAAGGTAATGAATTAGCAGATTCAGCAGCAAAAAACGCCTTAAATCTCCCAATCGATGCAAATTTTAAAATTCCATACATAGATCTAAAAAGATGTATCAACGCATATACAACAGAGAAATGGCAAACCTACTGGAATGAACACCCTAACAACAAACTTCACAAAATCATGCCAAAAATAAAAAAACAAGAACAAAATACGAAACTAAACAGAAAAGAAGTCAAACTAACAAGAATAAAAATAGGCCATACTCACTTAACCCACTCATATCTCCTAAAAAAAGAAAGCCAACCCATCTGTATACCTTGTCAAACACCACTCACAATCAAACACATATTAATTGAATGTACTGATTTTGTAACAGTAAGAAATCGATTCTAGAAAAACAATATTAAAGAGTTATTTGATAAAAACAATCCCCACACCATACTCTCATATCTTAAAAAAATTGGCCTTTATAAAAAAATTTAAAAAGAGCCCTTTATACAACGGTCCTGGATATGACCTAAAACTATATCCAATGGTGAGGCCCCCACCTTGCGGGCCTTGGGGAGTGTGGAGCCATCCTTTAATTGCCATTGCTCCCAGGTCCACTCTGACCCGGAGTGGTAGTACCTGTTAGGGTCCTTACTATGGGTTAAATAGAATCTGACTTAAAAAAAAATATACTCCATTAAAAATCGTTCCTCAAAATAACTAGATTCGGCATTAAATAACCTGAAAAAGGTTGATATGCCGTAAAACAAAAACAACCAACCATCGAGCTCTCTTTTGATTAGGTACTACACTGTAGGGAAGGGCATCACTCCTCTCAGGATTGCTCCCCTTACCCATGACCCTCACCTTGTAACACTGTTTAACCAAAAAGATATCAAGTACCATTTTTATTCTTTGGTTTATATCGAACAAAGATTGAACTCCGATCTCCCAGCCTATTTGCAACCACTTTAATTATTATGCCAAATGTACTCTACTGACTTAATCTGAAAATACACATACCTTTCTTAAATCACTTTTTCCATAGCTACCAACGTAATACAGGGTGACCCCAAAAAAACAAAAGCTAAATGGAGGCCATCTAGAACATATGCTGCAGAACAGAGAAAAAAAGGCGAAATACCCTAGTCTTTTGATGTGATGTTTTGAATATAATAAACTAGTTATGACCAAAGTTTCATTTCATTTGGACAAAACACTAAGAAACGGCCTAATCAGAGTTGGAGCCCGTTTTTTGGGGGGTCACCCTGTAGATGCACTGTGACTAGAGCTGCTTTCAGGACTGCCAGCAACCACTGTAAAAGAGTGATAAAAAATGCAAGAGAGCTATATGCTCAGTCCGTTAAATCCAAAGTAGCTGAGCAGCGGCTTGGTTCCCACCAGTTTTGGCAAATAGTAAACAGGATCCTGAACAGAAGCGTGCGTTCTATCCCAAGCATTATCAATGGACCTGAGGTCATCTTATCAGCATCAGACAAGGCCAAAATATTTGCCAAGAACTTTGCAGCTAATACTCCCTGTATTTCCTCCTATAACAGACACCACGCTATGCAACATACAAATATCTGTGCGTGAGGTTGCTAAGCTAATCAAAAACCTTGATTCCAGTAAAGCAACTGGCCATGACGGCATTCCAATTATAGTGCTGAAAAAGCTTCAACCAGAACTTGCCCCCATACTTATAAAACTGTTTAAGCGTTGCCTTAAGGAGAATAGCTTCCCAACACCCTGGAAAACCTCATCAGTATGCCCTCTTATTAAGAATTCAGTATTCCCTCTCAGTACAGGCCAATAAGTCTCCCCTGTGTCATGAGTAAGTTGCTAGAATCCATATTAAATAGAGTAGTAGTCAACCACCTCAGCAGAAACAACCTTCTTAGTGACATGCAATATGGTTTCCATTCTGCTAGATCTACAGCAGATGTGCTTACAGTTATATCTCATAGAATTAGTGAATCTCTTGACAAAGGCATCCTCTCTAGGGCAATTGCTCTTGACATATCAAAAGCCTTCGATAAGGTATGACATAAGGATCTACTTCACAAGATTTCCAGCTACGGTATAGCTGGAAATGTTTTCTCGATCATTAAATCATTTCTCTCTGATAGGCTCATAAGAGTAGTAGTTGATGGGCAGAAATCAGAGACCCTCAGTATTAATGCTGGAGTCCATCTTGAGCCCAACTCTCTTCCTGATCTACATCAATGATCTCCCAAAACACATACTTAAATCATTCGTTGACATCT
The DNA here is from genome assembly GCF_053919585.1 of Euprymna scolopes. Lineage (NCBI taxonomy): Eukaryota > Metazoa > Mollusca > Cephalopoda > Sepiida > Sepiolidae > Euprymna > Euprymna scolopes. Next base: position 70,223 of record NW_027633580.1, on the reverse strand, counting down.
ATGCTGATGACACGACCATCTATGGCAACACATCAAAGGCCGTAAATGACAAAGTTCTCTCTGATTCTCTCTCCTCTGATCTTGAGCACGTGGTACAGTGGGGGAAAGGTGGCTGGTTACCTTTAATGCATCTAAAACCAAACTCTTCTCTTTACATCATCAACGCTCTGATCCCCATCTGGCATCAATTGAAATGGATGGCTCTTGTCTTGTACGTCCAAGGATGGAGTACTGTTGCCACATCTGGGCAGGAGCTGCTAAAAATAGCCTATCCTGCCTTGACAACGTACAAAATAGGCTTAGTGGGTGATGCCCTTTTCTCTTCCCTGCAACATCTCTGATCTTGATAAGTGGTGACCACCTTGTAAAAAAAAAAAATACTAAACTACTTGGGCTAAACTACTTCACCAGCCCACAATCCACCTTCCCCAACCCTTTCTATTTTTGGTGCTTGTCCATAAAAATGTATGGGTGAAATATGACAGTTCCAAATAAATTAATGAAATACTCTGATATGCTTATGTATCAGACAAAAATTAGGGAAGATTAATTTTACTTAAAAATAGAAATCAGTTTTATCATATTTTAATGATTCAACATTGACAAAGGCACATAAAATGGGAGAGATAAGTTTATCATTTTGCCAAGTCATAATATCAAATCAGAATAAATTACTATAAAACTAATTCATATTAATTATATATTCTCCCACAACTTATCTTCCTCTCTTTTCACCGTTTCTCATCTAATTCTCTCTTCAACCATCTAAAATATTCAATTTGCAAACAAACAAGATTATCAGTTTAGTATTATATATAGATATCTCTAATGTGTATATATATATATATATATATATATATATATATATATATATATATATTTATTTACAAGGTGGTCACCACTTATCAAGGCCCGGAAGCCACTCGGGGATAAGGGCTATTGTGTGTACAGTACATTAGTGTTGAGATTTGATAAAGTATCTTACTTAAGGGAGCGGTTCATCAGGAATTTGTTTATGTTGGACTATATAAAAGGAACTTTGTGTGAGTTTCTTTGTCCTCTTTGGACTCCGAAAACAGCTGGGTTGATTTTTAAGAAATTTCACATGAATGTACTTTATGTACTTGGCAGTGTTCTTGGATAAGTATCTATGCTTAATAAAAAAAATTCAACAAGCGATTTTGACCAAAGTTAACATCTTACTACACAGTCTAACATCACAAGTGAATTTGATACGTTTTATTAGTGAAAACGTCTGGCACATAACAAACAGTAAGTTCTTTGATATGACAGGGGTGCATTTGAAATAATTGTTTCTGTTTAAAGCATGACTGAACCATGATGCTTGATTTTTTTTCCATTTTAAACTTAAATTCAAGCCATTATCACCACACAAGCAGTAAGGCCAAGCATATAAAATTAACAATAGATTCTTTGATATGACAATGGTCTATTCGAAATAAATGTTTCTGTTTAGAGCACAACTGAAGCATGATATTTGACTTTTGCATTTTAAACTTCAATGCAAGACATCATATATAAAAATCTATTATATAAAAGGAACTTTGTGTGTGTATGAGTTGTTCCCTATGAACTCGAAAACGACTGGATTTTTTTTTACATAGGAATCACCACTTATCAAGGCTCAGAGACCACTCGAGGATAAGGGTTAAGAGTGTACAGTAGTCAATTGGACAATATAGTAATCGTTAGTAATAGAAATTCGGTAAATTTGTTTGCTTATGTGAAATGGCTCATCAAGAACTTGTTTATGTTAGACTTGAAGACAACCATATTGTAGCCTGCTGGAAAGCAGGAAAATGCAAGACAGTTCCATAGGTGTGCACTTCTAAGAAAGAAGCTTTGTTTATGGAATCTATGTTTAGGTTTAGGCACAGATAAAGAGTGGGGGGAATTATTGATAGTAATTTCAGCTACACGGGTATTTCTTGTGAAAATTTGTCGAGGGGGGGGGCAATCGAGCAATTTCCATGAAAATAACGATACATCAGAGACAAACTCGCAACATCTCTTCTGTGAGATAGAGGTTGCAGGGAAGAGAAAAGGACATCTCCTACAAGGCTACGAAGTCTATTTCGAACTCGATCAAGGCAGGACAAGTCCTTTCTAGCAGCTCCAGCCCAGATGTGGCAGCAATACTCCATCCTTGGAAATACCTGGCTCTTATATAGATAGAGAATTGTATTAGCAGTGAGATATCTACTGGATCGATAGAAGGATCCGACCATTTTTCCAGCGGCCTTGGCAACAGATTTGATGTACGTGTTCCATTTAAGATCAGGAGTAAAGGTCAAGCCCAGAAGCTTGTCAAAATATGAGCCCCCCCCCCCAAGACGAGAGCCATTCATTTCAATTGATGCCAGATGTGGATCAGAACATTGATGATGTGAAGATAGGAGTTTGGTTTTAGATGCATTAAAAGTAACCAGCCACTCCTTTCTCCATTGTACCACGTGCTCAAGATCAGAGGAGAGAGAATCGGAGTGAACTTGGTTGTTTACGGTCTTAGATGTGCTACCATAGATAGTAGTGTCATTAGCATAAATATCTACAAACGATGTAAGGATGTGATTTGGAAGATCATTAATGTAGATCAGGAGAAGAGTTGGGCCCAGGATGGACCCCTGAGGGACTCCAGCATTAATACTGTGTGCTTCTGATTTTTGCCCATCAATTACTACTCTTATGAACCTATCAGAGAGAAATGATTTAATAATTGAGACATTTCCAGCTATACCATAGCTGGAGATCTTGTGAAGTAAACCTTTATGCGATACCCTATCAAAGGCCTTAGATATGTCAAGAGCAATTGCCCTAGAAAGATTGCCATCGTCGAGAGATTCGCTAATCCTATGAGATATAACTGTAAGCACATCTGCTGTAGATCTAGCAGAATGGAAACCATATTGCATGTCACTAAGAAGGTTATTTTTGCTGAGATGATTGATTACTTCTCTATTTAACACAGATTCCAGCAACTCATGACGCACAGGAGACTTATTGGCCTGTACTGTAAGGGAGATGAGCGATCACCTGAATTCTTAAAAACAGGTCTTACTGATGGGAAGCAATTCTCTTCAGTTTTGTAAGGATGAGCCTTAGTTCTGGTTGAAGTTTTTTTTAAGTACTATAATTGGAATACTGTTAGGGCCGGTTGCTTTACTGGAATCAAGGTTTTTGATTAGTTTGGCAACATCACGTACAGATATTTGTATATCCCATAGCGTGTTTTCTGATAGAGGAGATAATATTGGGGGTTGACGGCCTTGGACTGGATTGATTTTTATGAAATTTCACACAAAGGTACTTCATGTACCGACAATGTTCTTAGATAGGTTTTGTATCAGAATGTCTTCAATAAGTATGGATAATCGAAATAATCTGATGAAAGAAGGAACAGGTGATTTCGACCAAAGTTAACACCTTACACAGCCTAACATCACAAGTGCATTTGAGTTTTATTACCACACAAGCTGAAAAGCTCGACATATAAAATCAACAGTAGTTTCTTTTATATATCAGGGTCGTATTCAAAATGTTTCTGTTTAAAGCACAATTGAACCATGATACTTGACTTGTTCATTATAAACTTAAATTCAAGCCATTATCACTACAAAAGCAGTAAGGACAGGCATATAAAATCAATAGGGGTGCGCTCAAAATGAATGTTTCTGTTTAGAGCACAATTGAAGCTTAATACTTGACTTTTGGATTTTAACATTAATGCAAGCCATCTTCTATTATATAAAGTGTGTATGTCTGCTAAAAACGACCAGGTCGAAACTGGTACCATCTGAAAGGGCAATGCCCTGGATGTGAAAATTAGAAAAAACATTAATTCTGTGGCAGTCAACTAGGCCACTTTTTGAAAGGAGGGTCGAGTTTTTGCGTTGCTTTTTTCTCAAGTATGGTACACGTATTAAACTAAAACTATGCTTAGAAAGCTTATTTTGCAACATGACACCATAAGTATTCATGGCCATGTGGGCAAAAGTGTAGACCCAAAACTTTTTGCCTTCTTCTCCTCTTTTGCATTTCGCTTCATGTTCAAGCCTGGCCACCATGGCTCTTTTTTTTTTGGGACATAGGGATACTCTCTGCTATTTTGATTTTTGATTGAAAGAAAAACTGTTTTTATTTATCTATTTTTTATTTGGGGATGGTGGGGGGGCAGCATGCAGCAATAAAATATTAAAAAGATTAAAACAAAAAACAATGCCCTTATTTCGATTTTTTTTTTTTTTTTTAATCAGCGGTTTAAATCAACTAAGGGTTAAATTTTTATTTAAAAGAAACAAAAATTCCAATCCCATTACAATTTTTTAATGGAAACAAAAAAAACTTTCATTTTCATTTTTTTAATAGTTTAAAACTAATTCATGCGACAATTTTATATGCTAAAACCAACACAAAAAACATTACTAACAAAAAGAAACTGATGAATTGCAGAATGAAATGTTTTAATGAAACTAAGTTTATAACATTAACTGTGCATGCATTAATCATCAATACCAATACAATGTCTCTTAGCAACTGGTAAAAGGGTTTGCTTATTAACTTTAGTTATGCGAGTTTGCGCCCGGCACACACAATTTTTTTTTATTTCCAAAATTTTGCTTTCAGTTTTGCTTCTGGCTGATTGCACCCTATTTTTTAATGCATCCTCCTCCCCCCTCTCACAATTTTTTTTTTTTTTGTATGACTGGGCACCCACACCTTGTCAAAATTTCCTCCCCCTATATACACACACACACACATATATATATATTAGTGATGGGGCAATTCCAATATTTTCTCGATTCTTATACAAATTTCCGATTCCAATAACAAAAGTGCCTGAAAAAACACAGTTACAGCATACAGAACCATGCCACCCCTATCAAAAGAGTTCATTAAATGCCGTTGATTCAAGTTCATTTATATAGAAATGTTCCGATATTTGGAGCTTTACTTATTGCAAAGAGTACAATGAGTTTAAGATACCAAATTTATTTTTTAAAAATAAACTAACAATTTGTTTACGTTGGTTTTTTTTCTTTCTCTTTAATAATTTTGCAATGAAACAAAATCTATAAATAACGGACATGTTCATTTTTTATTGGTATCTTGCCGATAATTAATATAGAAAATACACATTGGGAAACTCGTACATAAATCATAAATTCTTTTCATGTGATAGAAAATTATGCATATATAGCAAAGTTATAAGAGATACCGGAAAATTTGACCCAAAACCGATAAGTTTTTTTTCTTAAACCATTGATGATGTTTTTGGTGGAAAACAGGCGAATATTCATTGAAGTTGGGTTTTTTTCAGGTTTGTCAAAGCTGATGGATTGAATTAAAGCCCAAATATATTTTTTTCTTTTTTAGCACAAGTAAAATGAATTTACATGTTTTTTGTTATTATGATGTTCAGATTTTAATAGTAGCTTAATAACAATAAATATTCATCATTTTATCTTTAGTATGAACAATGTAAAATTAAGTTCAACATGTTTTTAAGGAATCATTTTTGGAATAAAAAATTGGAATAAAATGTTTCTGATACCAATTCTGATGCTCCGAAAAGTTTCAACTTTTTGATTCTAACCCGACAGTTAATCATCCCAACACTATAATATATACATATGCTTAAGTCAGTGAATTTTTAATTGTTGTTCAGCTAACAATTGATTTGCAGTTGCATTATTCCTCCCCCGTCACCCCTATTGTAAGTTACAATTTATTTTCCTTTTCATTTTGTTTTTCCTCTCTTTAAACTTTCATTACTTTTTTTTACAGGAGAAAAAATTATCAATGACTTCACGGGAAGCTAGACACAATATCAGACGGTTTCAGACTAATTTTGGTGATTTGGAACTTGGAGAACTTTTCAAATTTAATCAGTTGAAGGTAAAATATACGCCCCAAATTATTTCTCTTTAGATAAATCTTTTTTTTTTTCGTTGCTTACAAATTCTGTTTGTATTGTGGAAATTTACTGAAACAAACTTTTTTTTTTTTTCAGTTTCGTAAAAAGCAATTACGGTTTGCAAAAAGTTCAATTCATGATTGGGGTTTATTTGCCCTTGAGCCAATTGCTGCAGAAGAAATGGTTATTGAATATGTTGGTCAAGTGATTAGGCATTTTGTGGCCGATGAAAGAGAGAAACAATATGGCGCACAGGGTATAGGCAGCAGTTACCTGTTTAGAGTTGATAATGAGACCATCATCGATGCAACAAAGGCAGGAAACTTGGCACGTTTTATTAATCACAGTTGCAATGTAAGTTTCTTTTTATTCATATGAACTTTTAAATAATTTTTACTTGCATTTAAAAACTGCCCAAATGTTTTCTTTAAAACAAACCATATCAGAAGTCTTTATTTTAATTTTGGATTACACTTTTTTGAAAATTTTAACTTGCCTTAGAAGCTTTTTAATTCTTAGGTTCTAAAAATAAAGTAAAATCATGAGTATTCACTAATGCTATGATGATTATGTGTCTGGTGTGAAAGAATGGGAGAAGAGATTTAATATTAATAGGGAATAACACTACTTGCTTACTCTTTCCCCGTCTTTCTTTTACTCTCTCTCTCTCTCCCTCCCTTTCTCTCTTCCCCCCTCTCTCTCCCTCTCTTTTCCCCTCTCTCTCTCCCTCTTTCCCCCTCTCTCTCTCTCTTTCCTCCTCTCTCTCTTTCCCCTTCTCTCTCTCTTTCCCCTTCTCTCTCTTCCCCTTCTCTCTCTCTCTTTCCCCCTCTCTCCCTCTTTCCCCCCTCTCTCTCTTTCTTTTCCCCTCTCTCTGTTTCCCTTCCCCCTTCTCTCTTACCCCCTCTCCCTATCTCCCCTTTCTCTCTCACTTTCTCTTCCCCTCTGTTCTCTCTTCCTTGCATCTATCTCTCTTCCACTCTCTATTTCCTCCTCCCTCTCTCTTCCCCTCTCTCTCATCCTCGTATCTATCTCTTTCATCCATCTTTTCTTCTCTACCCGTTGCTCTCTCTCTCTCATGTTAATTTGTTTTTAAATACAACATAAAAAGTTTTTAGTAATTTATTGCTATTAAATTTTTATTTAAATCAATTAAAAGTAATTAAGCCTTGTGAGAAAAATAAGTAGACACTATTGAAATAAATATATATCAAAAACAAAACCTGCTGCATTGACACTTTTTGTTTTTGGTGCTTTAAATATAAAAAATTTGTTACAATCCTTTTTTTTTTTTTTAATCTTTTTAAATACGTTCACAAGTGCAATTTGAGACAAGGTTCGTTTTCAATGTGTGAAAAATCCATCTTTTGTAATAGGGAATTGAATGGTCATAAAGTCAAGGGGTTGCTTTTCTTTTGAAAATAAATGTGATTTTTTTTCTTTCTTTTTTTTTTTACTAAGTAATAATTTGATCTTTTTTTACTAAGTAATAATTTAATCTTTTTTTACTAAGTAATAATTTGATCTTTTTTTACTAAGTAATAATTTGATCTTTTTTTACTAAGTGATAATTTGATCTTTTTTACTAAGTGATAATTTGATCTTTTTTTACTAAGTGATAATTTGATCTTTTTTTACTAAGTGATAATTTGATCTTTTTTTACTAAGTAATAATTGAATCTTTTTTTACTAAGTAATAATTTAATCTTTTTTTACTAAGTAATAATTGAATCTTTTTTTACTAAGTAATAATTGAATCTTTTTTTACTAAGTAATAATTGAATCTTTTTTTACTAAGTAATAATTGAATCTTTTTTTACTAAGTAATAATTGAATCTTTTTTTACTAAGTAATAATTGAATCTTTTTTTTACTAAGTAATAATTGAATCTTTTTTTACTAAGTAATAATTGAATCTTTTTTTACTAAGTAATAATTGAATCTTTTTTTACTAAGTAATAATTGAATCTTTTTTTACTAAGTAATAATTGAATCTTTTTTTACTAAGTAATAATTGAATCTTTTTTTACTAAGTAATAATTGAATCTTTTTTTACTAAGTAATAATTGAATCTTTTTTTACTAAGTAATAATTTGATTTTAATTTCCAATCTATGAGATCTGATATGAATAATCTAAAATATTTCCCCAGCAACACATTGCTGAAAAAGTGCCAAATGTTATTTTCACTTAGAGATTCTGTACATATACTTCTGATATTTTGAGAATGTGTTTGTTTATTGTGCATTTTGTTTTCTATTCTCATTTCTGACCAATTTGTGTTAAAAAAGGTTAAATAAAGAAGCTTCAAGCAATTTACTGCAAATGTGACTAATAATCCACATTTAGTCATTTTCATTATTTATTCAAGCTCTTATGATAAAGTAAGTTATTAAAAGCTTTTTTTTAAATATGTATTTTGTAATGCAAATATAAATGAGAAGATAAAGCAAAATTGTTTTCAGCCTGCATTTCCTTTTATAATTTATATTGCTACAGTGGAATCACACTATGTCTGAATTCAACATTAATGTATTAAGTCCCACTGTCTCATAAATAAGACACCAAATAATTTATTTTTAAAATCTATAAGATAATATATATCACTGCATAATTACTCTATAAATAAAGGATAAAATTCATCTATATATTCATTAATTTCTCTTCAATTTATTAGAACCCTTTTAAAATGAAATTTGCTTAAAATAAGTCTTGCAATACTAAGTTTATTGTCAAAAATGCAATGCAATGTAACTGTATGTGTGAACTGTTTTACTTTTTTCCATAGTAAATTTTGTCTTTCATGTATAGCCATTTTTGATTTCTAAAAATATATCACATGTACCCAGTGTTTTCTAATAAAATAAAATCTAAATAAAATAAAAAATTTTTTCCTTTCAATTTGTGTAGTCATTACAGAAAGCTTCAATTTATTAGTAAAAAATTTAGATACCCTAGGCCTTAATGGTCTTAAACAATTTATGTTGGTAATAGTAATAATTGCTCTTTTTTTTTTCCCCCTTTTTTTTCCTTTTTTTTTTTTCGTTATTTATCAAACATTGTCCCAAAAGTCATCTAGAAATTATAAAAATTCTTTCTTGCATTTTTTGTATTCTTTTCCAGCCAAATTGTTATGCCAAGATTATCACAGTTGAAGCCCACAAAAAGATTGTGATTTACTCAAAACGAGACATTGATGTGAATGAAGAAATTACATACGACTATAAATTCCCTCTGGAAGAAGAGAAAATCAGCTGTTTGTGTGGAGCTCCGGGTTGCAAGGGTACTTTGAACTGAGTTTGTTCTATCCCATGGTATATGTATATGGTTAAGAAGAAAGAAAAAAAACATTTGATTTTGGTAATGTGACAAAATATCATTGTCATTTGGATTACCATTCTGCACACTTCAGAAATCCATTCTTCTCGCGTGCAAAAAAACATTCTTTGAAACACAGCAATACTTACATCCTGTTATACTTAACAACCTGGCAGGAGACATCAGCCTCTCCTGCAAGAAACTATTGCTGGTTCGGTTCAAGTGAGCATTTATTAAATTAAAAACAGTGCATTTAGATATGAAAGCTAATTTAAAATAAACACTTGCAGCTTTTTTTTTTTTTACAGATATGAACATCAAACAAGTAACATCTTTAGGATGTGGCTAAAAATAGCTGACTTGATAACTGTAATATGCCGCCTGTTAAGAAAATGTTCGCTGGTTAAGGATCTGATAGACCTTATGTGCTGTGGATGTTTTTGCCAACAAAACAAATAATTCAAAAATCGATACAAAGACAAAATATTATAAGATAGAATTTGATTCTGATGAAAAATGCGTGTAAATTATTGATTTACAAACTTTTTTTTTATATAACTCTTGTTTGAGTACTGAAACTGACTGCTTATCAGCAAAATAACTTTTGTACCATTGTTCATTGGACAAAAAAAAAAAAAAAGAAGACACATATTACCCGAAAAGAAATAAAAAAAACTTAAAATTAAAAAAAAAACTGCTGCCGATAATGATATACATATTTATCCCCTCCTCCTCCACCCGCACAAACAAAGACTGAAAAATGAAAACTATGTGCTTCAGATCTGTTGGGGTGAAAAAAGAAAAAAATTTCTTTCCTTCCAAAATAGTGAGAAAGAGAGAGAGGGAGTGAGAATGAAAGTTTGATATATCTGTATGTGTGTATATAAATGTGTGTGTGCATCTGTATAAATGTGTATAAGATCCATGTAAAAATAAAAGTCCAACAGAATGTATAAAAAAATAAATGGAAAGGAGGAACCACCACAAAATGTAGAAGAAAAAAAATAAAATAAAAAATATAATTTTATTGATTAATGTTTTGTTTCTTTTATAAAGAGAAATTTTATCAAAGTGGCCAGAATTTATATTTTTGCCACTTTAGTAGAATAGACGGATATAGGGGAAAGAAGAGAGGGGCGAGTCATGAAGCAAGTTGAATGTTGGAAAATAGGAGACAACAGGTATGTTAGTGATCTTTTATACATCAGCAGCAGCCTATCCTAAACATGAGAAATCATTGCAAAGACATAAACTATGTGAAATTGAGGATAGGAGGAAGATCAAGTATATTTAGATCTCCCTCCTCTCTGCCTAATCTTTCTTTATATCTATCTATCATATTAAAACTAGCAGACTTATACTACATTGCCTGGAGAAAATGTGTAACCTATCTCTATTAAAACTTCTATGTTTCTATTTTTAGTTGAAAAATTGACCCTCTTCCTTAAAACCTGTCCCAGTTGACCTCCAAAGAATGAATAATTTTTAAATTTTAGATGTTATTCATCCATGGCAATGCTGATAAAGAATATACCAACTTTGTAGGGGTTTGTTTTGTAGTTTTTTACTTTTAGCTTTACAAACAAACAGACAACTGTTCTTTATATGATAAGAAATATCAATTCTAATCACTTTGATAAAATTCCTGTTAAAAGAAACAAAGTATTAGTCAAACATGCTTTGGATTTTAATCTTTTTCCACATTTTGTGCTGATTCCACATTTCCATTTATTTTTCTGTACATATGTATATGTGTGTTACACTGGTAATTGCTGATACTAGGTAGCTCACTTGTTTGCACCTTCTATGTAAAGTTTTTTTTTTGTTACTTCTCAGAGTATTATATACCAAAAAAGTAAAAAGTAGCAATCATTTTCAAGCAATTGTTGAAGTGCTATAAAATATTCACACTGTTTAGTGCATAGGGTGGCAGCAGGCAAAAGACTTAAAAAAGCAAGGAAGTTCAACCATAAACTGCAAGGAAATAAAAATAAAAAAGGAAATGTTATTTAAAAGTGAAGCAGTTAGGTTTTGTTTTCTTCTTTTTCCTCTTTCACATTATTTCAAATACGCATGCGCGCACACACTTACACACCAACTCTTTGTTAAATACTGAAGCCTTGTCCTTTTCAACAACATAATGTTGATTATATGCTTGTAAAATACATCATCCTCCATATCGTTTGATCAGTAAATTAATCTTTTGTGTGACTGCCACGTGAACTGTATGAATGCACATTTTAAGACCACTTATTAGGCTGCATGGCTATTAAAAGTTGATTTCTTTTGTTCTCATTCCTCTCAAAATAGAACAAGGCTTTTGTTAAGTCAACTTAGTTAAGTTTATATATATATATATATATATATGTATTAATAATCCAGGTAAGATTTGTATCCACAGGTTTATATTCTGATGATCTTTACAATGTTTATAACTATTTATATAATAGTTTCATTTGCACAAACATCTATCTACACATCATGACGTTTCAACAGAAACTCTTGTAAACCATGTAACCATGTATCATTAGATAAAATAAAAAAATTTTTTTTTTTTTCTAATGATACGTGGTTTACAAGAGTTTCTGTTGAAACGTCATGATGTTTGTGCAAATGAAACTATTGGATAAATAATAAATTTAATACCTTTTTATGATTACAAAATGATAAATACAGAACAAAGATATATTTAAGATTGGATTTAAATTCTTATGTTTGGTTTGTTGGTGCTCTAGTTTATTAACAAAGATTAAATTATTTTTAATTGTATATTAACAAATTCAGTTTTCAAAAATAAAACCAAGTGTTTTACTTTTTGTTATTTTGTTTTAGTCTTAATATTTATTTAATGATCAGCTTTTAAATCATTCTAATATTTTTTATCTTTAAACGTATTTTTTTAGTTGTTAAATATATTTTTTAAAACCTCTTAATAAAGAATGTTGGAAAAATCGTGAATTATCCTTATAACAGGATTTTGATTTTTCTAAATTTCTTTTACAACTATTTAATCTTTACAATTTGCCTTTTTGTGCATGCAGAGGTTAGGAACAAGAAAGAACAGTTTTCCCTTTTTTCTCTTTTTATTTCATCTTATGTCAAGCCTTTTAACATGTTTCTCTTTTTTGTATTATAACTATGGAATTTTGGGGAGTATGATTTATCTTTATTTTCCTTTGGGTTTGTTTTTTTTTGTTTGTTAAAAAATTCTTGAACTGGTGACTATTTTAATTCTTGAATGCAAATTTTTTTTTTATAGCAGTAATTTTTTTAGCACTTTTTCATATAAAGCTGTAAACTTTAGGTAAAAGTCAATATAATTATTTTAGTGTATACAACTGAATGATAGGTTATAAAATTCTCTCTAAACATTCGTTTAAAAAAAAAGCTGCTGAAAATGTGCTCCACCCTACATGACAGTCTTATTTGCTCTTTTGTTTGTACATTTGATTACTCATTAGTGAGTAATCCTTACTATTACAGACATAAGATTTTTCAAAGGAAAAAAATTAGTCAAAAAACAGCTTTACCTATTCATGACCCATTTATGTTAAAAAGATTTCAATATTTAATTGGTGATAATTATCAAAAGTTTGTGTAAATACCATTTCTGAATAAATTAACTGTCTTGTTCAACATAAATGACTAAACAAGATGGCTATTTTGCTAAACTGTACTTATGCTCACTTAAAAGGCTTGTAACTTCCATTAATTTCTTTTTATATGCAAATAGATCACAAATGAGTAAAGCAAAATAAACTGTTTTCAGCTAATTTTCCTAAGCATATTTCATTTAAATTAATGTTAACTATAGCAATGTTTATCATTATGTGTCCTATTTACAATAAAGTAATATGATTTATGAAAAGAAGAAATTACAAATCTAAATTGACAATTACTCTGAAATATTCAACCTAAAAAAAGACTTATGTGCTACAGTTATTTCTATTTATATTGTTAGTGGAGGTGGGGAAGAGTCACCAAAAACTTGTATAATTTAATTTCTTTTCCATTTTTACAAATCTGTGTGATGATTTAGATAATTTTTCTTTTCAAAACAAGTTTTATGAACTCCCAACTTGTATCTGTACCACAACTCATGTTTCATTAACAGATGGCATCAGTATATCTGTAAAAATAAAAAAAATGAAATATATTTTTCAAAGAATCTTCCCAAATAAACAATGAAGACCATGACTGTAAAGACAAAAAAAGTTATCACAAATAAAAAGGACAGAATTTACAAAGACTAAAAAAAAAAAAAAAAAACTTTTGTTGCCTATTTTGTGTTTACTAAATTTTTATGCACATTTTTTTTTTTTTTTTTTTTTTGGTAATTGTTAAAACAGGGTATTCTTTTGTGATATTTAATAGATTATCAGTTTTTCAAAATAAGCTTTTCAAAAGAGATACATTTTCGTTTTTAAAAACAATTCTACTTTATCAATTAGTTTGTTAGTTGTTTTTTTTTTTTTTTTTTTTAGTTTTCAGTTTTTATATCATTCTGAATCAGCAGACCTGCTATTTTTTCAGTCCGTCCATGAAATTACGTGATATGATAGATAACTCTTATTGTTTTATATTTGTTTCTTATCGCATATCGACATATTCTGTCTGCCATTTAATGACAGAATTAACTAACATAGATTCTGAAATGTAATAGATTCTGAAATGTAATACTTTAAAAAACTTCATAGTTAATCAAGTGAGGAATTATGAGGTGGCTGATTTCTAAAATGTTGTTCCTTAAATTTTGTTTATAACGGATAATCATTATTTGTCTAAAGGAAATTCTGTTGATCAAAAACTATTTTACTTTACGTTTTCATTTGTGATCTGTTTGGATTTAAAAAAAATATATTTAAAAGGAGCTTATAAACCTTTAAAGTTTGAGTAAATACCAATTTTGAACAAAGTCGCCATTTTTGTTTGAGATACTGACTCAACAAAGATGCCTGCTTTATTCAGAATCGGTATTTATACAAACTTTTAAATGTATATAACTTCTATTAATTTTTTTCTTTCCTTTTAATGCAAATAATTCACAAATGGGTATTGCATTTGGTTATTTCCCAAGTATATTTCTTTTAAAATAATTTCTGTTCATAATAGTAACAGAGGATATTACCATATTTGGCAGTTTCTAGTAAATTTGACAAGTACTATGTCCTGAATCCAAACTTCCTCAATACCATGATAACTACAGCAGTACTTATATTATCTTCATATGGCTTATATGAATATGGTATGGTTTCATCATAATGGTCTCTTTAAAGCCAAAAATTTGACCCTATTACAGTATTATTATTCATTTTGTTCTGCATTTATCCTGCACAGTGATTTCTTATTCAGGATGAAGTTAAATTGTTTTTAGATCTTGATGTAGACTATCTAACCACCTTTGTTTAGGTCACCTCTTGAATCCTATTTTTGTGACAATGTTGTCATTTGTGAGAATATAAGTTATTACAATAATATATATATATATATATATATATATATATATATATATATATATATATATATATATGTGTATATGTGTGTGTATTAGATATAATCCTTATTAATGGTGTTTTTCTTTTTTTTTTTTCTTTCTTAATATGTCACCTGGGGACCTTTTGAGGATAAGGATTAAAGAAATTTTCAGTTGGACGATGAACACCACCATGGAAGGATTGCAATCAGTGGTTTTCCTCTAGCAAGAGATTTGCTTAGATTTTTTTTTTACTTATTGCTTATAATCTGAATCAATAATACTTTCTTTTTTTTTTTAATTTGAATATTTAATAAATCTACTGTTTATTTATTTATTGATGATAACATAAAATTAGAATTATCAACTCCCATAATGATTACTGGAAAGCTGAATTACAAAAAAAATGTGCTTTTAATTTTTTTTTAGTTGACACTCTTAAAAAAATGGTTTTAAATAAGATATTAAATTTATTTATATTTTTTGACTAATACTAAACCCAATGGTTTGAAGTTTTTTTTTTCTTTTTAGATTAAGAATATTTTTAATAACTTAATTTCTTTTATTATAGCATTTTCTATTTATTTAGCAATTACTATTCAAGTGTTTCTGATTAAAAAAGACATTTTACAGTGACAAATTTTGCACTGCAATATTGGATTTACATTTAACCATTTTTTGTAACATATTGAAATATTTTAAATAAATACAAGGAATTTATATCATTGCCTCTCAGTGTATGACTTGCCTGTCAGTGTATGAGCGTGTTTCTCTCTCTCATAATCTTTCTCTTTTTCATTATCTCCCATGTAATTATTCCCTTATCATTTTAACAAATTTGTAGTTTGGTTTCATCATTTTATTTTTACTTTTATCACTTCAGAGCCCGAATGCCTACTTGTCCTAACAATGTAAAGTTTTTAAGTTTTAGAAAAATAAAGTTTTTTGTCAATTTTTATTGTGTCCTACACTTAAACATTCTTTTATCTCATTTATAG
Organism: Euprymna scolopes; assembly: GCF_053919585.1. Classification (NCBI taxonomy): domain Eukaryota; kingdom Metazoa; phylum Mollusca; class Cephalopoda; order Sepiida; family Sepiolidae; genus Euprymna; species Euprymna scolopes. The sequence goes on along the minus strand of NW_027633580.1, from coordinate 54,504 downwards.
AAAATCAAACTTGATTTTATAAACAGATTTTATGTATCTTTGCTTGATTTTATACATACATGCCATTTTGACATTTTAGTATTAAGAGAAAACATTAAAAAAAAAAAATGCGGAGGTATGATAGGGTTAAAGGAATCAGCAGCAGTTGGCTTTACTTTGATTGCGGCCCAATCAAAATTCCATTCTGGTCCCTTCATGTCACACCGAGGAAAATATTTTGTCATAAAACCATTAACTTTGTTTCTAAATCAAAAATATTTGAATCTTCTATTTAACATCAATTTTCCTTTGTTTGCAAGACTCAGCGGGTTGTCTCCAAATGTTACTGAGTGCACTCTTGGACAGCCAACTTCCTGCTTCAATTTAAGACCTTCATGCTTCTCATGCAGTTTTATCCACACGGATGAACACTCCACATGACTGTGCCAGTGTAATCGATTCATCCTAAGAATAACCTCTATGCTGGGCAAGTTTAGTGCTTTCTGCAAATCCTCTGACCTGGTATGTTGGGGTTTGGTCAGATTTCATATTGCACATCTGATCATGAATCTATCATTGTGCTGTCGTTGAGTAAGAGAGGACTTATAACATGATGCCCCTGAATATACACAGAATAATTGACCAATCAGCTTTTATGTTGTGTGGTTTTGAGTACAGAAATCAACTGAAAGTTAAACAGGAATTGCCTATTTTTTGATAATTGAATTATTTTGGCAGATTTAAGAAAATCAGAGCATATAACCACTGGAAGATCAATTAGCAAAGCGGCAACTTGCAAATTATTGTAGCAATTACAGAAAATTAACAGTTTAAAATAAAGAAAAGACAAACATACTTTAATTCAAAGAATAATTAAGAATACAATAAATTCAACAACACCATTAACATTAATTAATAAAATATCCTTTTTCAAAACCAATATGCAAATAGGTGTTTCTTGTTAGCTTGGAAGGTTGAGAGCAGGTTCAAGGTGTTTCCTTGAATAGTGACAATGGAGAGGCTCTTGTTACGTTAATTCACTATTAAAGAATAAGTAGGTGTACATTTTTACAAAACCAAATAGAGCCAGTTTCTATAGATTAGACAAAACTATTGCAATTATGAAATTTAATTTGATAGTAAATAAACATTTCATAATTATGTGCTAAATTTTCTGCAATCCCTTCATCTTTTTCAAATTTAACTTTGTAGCCTTTGAAAATGTTGTGATCCTCATTAAGAAACCTTGATCTATAAAATAGAAATCATTGCACCTTCTGTAAATGAGCTATTTGTAATATTCTCCCTTTTTTTTTTTTTTTACTTCAGTAAGTTCTTAGAAATCAAGTGGCCTCAACTCATGATTTCTATGAGATACTCAAGTGTTCAATTGAGATTCTCCTTTACTTCTCCAATGTTGAGTTAGAAACAAAGAACATCCCAATTAACCAGTTAAATGTTTCAGTCTATCTTGTGGTCTTTTCTGAATTTTGCCAAATTTCAGAACAAGAATTTATTTGGTCTGATGGAGTTTCCTGCCAAGTTATTTAAAACAACTGCACTAGGAGAGAAAGTGCATCATTGTATAAACCAGTGTCATGTGGAGGCAATCTAATTTGAACTTTGAATCCTATATTATTTTGAATATTTGATCATAGTTTAGGTGTAGGGGGGAAGAACTTTCATGTTTTGTCCTGAAAAAAAAAACGGGTCTTGCAGGTAATTCAAACTCAAACAAATATTCCAGTATTCAATTAATCATTGAAATATTGGTGAAACATTTGTAATGTTCCAATTACTTTGTTCAACTTCCTGTGTATGTTTTTGGTCATCATAAAAAACACTTAAAGACACAACTAAATGAAAATAAATGGTCTTTCAGTTTATGTATTTTTACAAGGTTTACCTGTATTTATTTATGTTCACTTATCTACTTATGTAATAGTGTTGCGTTATCAAAAATCTTTTCTGATACAAATCCTCAAACATTCAACTAAAATCATAGAACAGAAATTCTAATCACAA
>NW_027633580.1:0-2500 GCF_053919585.1 Euprymna scolopes | reverse complement strand
TATATGTATGTATACATGTATATTTATATATACAGATATGTATGTAGTACAAATTATTAGATTTTTAACACCATTGAATACCACAGAAAAAAACAAAAAAAAATGACTGTTGCTTAGTTAAAATTTGTTTGACACAGAAAAAACAAACAGCAAAAAAAAGAAATTTATTTCTTTTGTTTTCATTTAATCTTACTCTATATAAAAAAAATCTCGCATTGTTCTTGCCTTTTAATTTTACCTTAATAATTTTTTTCAACAATGCTTCAAGCAAACTACAATCTACTTATTTATAGTTATACAAATATATATACATATTTATATATACATTTATATATATAAACATATATATATACATTTATATATACATATATATACATACATATATATACATATATGTATATATACATATACGTATCTATATATATGTATATATATGTATGTATATACATATACGTATATATATACATTTATATATATATACATATATGAACATATATGTATATATACATATATATATTCATAAGTATATACACATATATATACATATATATATGTATATATGTATATGTATATATGAATATGTATATATGTATATATGAATATGTATATATATATGCATGTATATATATGTATATATAAATATGTATATATGTGTATATATATATGTATATATAAATATATATGTATATATTAATATGTATATATATATGTATATGTATATGAAAATATGTATATATATATACGTAAATATATGCATACATATACGTTAATTTATGTATATATATGTGTACATATATACGTATATGTATAGTTAGATGTATATATATACACATATATATGTATATATAGATGTATATATATACATATATATATGTATATATATTAATATATATATATACGTATAAATATGTATATATTTATTTATATATATATACGTATTTATATGTATATAAATATTTATATTAGATATAAGTATATATATGTATATATATATTTATATATATATACGTATATATATATGTATATATTTATATATATATACGTATATATATATATTTTATACATATACGTAGATATATAATGTATATATATATTTATATATATACGTATATATATATATATTTATATATATACGTATATATATATATATTTATATATATACGTATATATATATATATTTATATATATACGTATATATATATATATATATTTATATATATACGTATATATATGTATATATATATTTATATATATACGTATATATATGTATATATATATATATTATATATATACATATATATACGTATATATATAAATATATATATACATATATATACGTATATATATATACATATATATACGTATATATATAAATATATATATACATATATATACGTATATATATATACATATATATACGTATATATATAAATATATATATACATATATATACGTATATATATATACATATATATACGTATATAGATAAATATATATATACATCTATATACGTATATATATATACATATATAGACGTATATATACATATATATACGTATATATATACATATATATACATATATGTATATATATACACATATATATATAGAAATTAACGTATATGTATGCATATATATACGTATATATATGCATATATATACGTATATATATACATATATATACATATATATATGTGTACGTATATAAATGTATATGTATATGTATATATATTTATATATATATACGTATATATATACGTATATATATGTGTATATATACGTATATATATATGAATATATATATGTGTATATATACGTATATATATATGAATATATATACGTATATATATACGTATATATATATATGAATATATATACGTATATATATGTATACCTATACGTATATATATGTATATATATACGTATATATATATATATGTATATATATACGTATATATATATGTATATATCTATATATATACGTATATGTATGTACATATATGTATATATGTGTATATATGTATATATATGTATATATATGTATATGTATATGTATACATACGTATATATATATGTATATACATGTATATATATATGTATAATTATGTATATATATATGTATGTATGTGTATATATATATGTATGTATATATATGTATGTATGTATATATGTATACATATATGTGTATATATATATGTATATATATATGTATGTATGTGTATATATATATATGTATATATATTTTTATATATATATGTATGTATGCGTATATAGATGTATATATATATGTATGTATGTGTATATATATATATATGTATGTATGTGTACATATATATATATGTATGTATGTGTATATATATGTGTATATATATGTATATATATATGTATGTATGTGTATATATATGTGTATATATATGTATATATATATGTATATATATATATGTATGTATGTGTATATAAATGTGTATATATATGTATATATATATGTATATATATATGTA
>NW_027633579.1:0-37358 GCF_053919585.1 Euprymna scolopes | reverse complement strand
AGAGAACGTTGTTTTATAGGGGGATTTAAGGGGCATAAACATGCGTTTCTTCTAAGGCAGGAGAGATTTTACCAGGGGAGGTGTTGTATTTGCTGGTAAGTGATGTTTTTGTTATTTTTATGGTTTTAAAACTCCGATAACAATATACTTTATTATTCCTCTTTCTATCCTTGTTCGCTGACCATAAGTCATATCTTTTTTTTTTTTTTTTCTCCTTTTCTTCTCGCGGATCTTTGCTTGTTCTAATTACGAGTTCTTACTGATCAGTTAGGCATTTCGCATAATACTTTAGGAATGATAATATTTTCGAAGGAATCAAACTACATTTTTTTTTCGGAGAAATACGTTATTTAAAAGTTGAAATAAAATAATAATCAAACTCGTCCATATTAATCGACAATGTTTTAGGGGGAGAGGGTGGGTGTTAAATTAGAGGTTGAATTGGTAGATTGTACCCCCATTATAGTTTTGTCGATCGCCCGACTGTAGGAATCAGGTATTTTCCTACTCTATTTTGAGGTTTGATTTAGCCGGATTATTTTCCGTGTGACAAGTAAATGTAAATTTTTCTCCACGCCCAACATGTTAGTAGTGTTTCTGCTACAACAATAGTTTTTCTTCCCGGGCTTCTAAATACAGAATTTTAATGAATGCCTATTTATTAAGGAGTATCTGAAGCGACCAAACTACATTGTATTCATCTACAATTATAACCGTAATATCGTTATATTTACAGAAAGGTAATTTTGCACGTTGCTCGCTAGAGTCTGTAAATATTGGTTCTCACTTGACTTGAAACTGAGCGCTGATCAAGTTGGTAAATTAATGAAAAGGTGATAAAAACATGATTAGCCAATCAAAATCGAAGCAGACGACTGATAAAATTGGAAGAAAATTTTAGTTTTTAATCCCGTACAAAGTTTATCTGTCCAACCCTAAGCATAAAACAATTAAGTTTTTTTTCTAGAAATTCTTAAACTTTTGTTGAACAAAAAAAAAAAGCTCTAACATTCGCTTAAAAAGGAAACAATGGTCATCTATTTGAAACAAAACATAAAAAATATTCATGAAACTTACATTAGGTTGCTGGGTGCTCTTAGTACGCTTTATTGTCTTAAATAGTATTTAAGTTTAATTAAAGTGTTATCTGTTTTTGTTAAATTGTAAAGTTAAAGTACAGAATAGGTACAAAACACTGCTTCCCATGTTAAGAATGGTTTTCCAAATAACATCATTATAACACGGACCAATATGCGGGCTAGTACCGGGGTCTTTTATATTTAATTTTAATGTTTTCCATTCTTTTCTATTACATTATCCGATAAACGTTACTTTTGTTTCCTAGGGTCACAAAATTTAGTCGACGCTCTGTATATTCCGGCGTTTATATCAGCTGCCCAAGTTAACCTTATGAAAAAAACATGCACAAATTGTAAAAGTTACAAATTAATGCACCAATATAATAGACTAGCACAACGCCAGACATTTTTTAAAACCGACAACATTGTTCGTCATCTATCCATGTACTCCACACGCAGAGTTAAGATTTTTTTTTATTTTGCGTATGATGCAATCCTATTCACTAAAATATTGTAACCTGATCATTTAATTAGTCGTACAAGTCGTATACCTCTAGTTGGTCTGTTTTGGATCTACAGAGATTTTTTCCTGTCTATAGCAAACATTAAAATTGTGCGTTTAGCAAGATCATGTCAGAATTATAATTCTCGTTTCTGTAGTGAATTCGAGCAGTTTTTATCTTTTCTAATTTTATTTAAATTCATCGACGTTAATCTTTACAGAGGGCGGTTTACTACATACGCTTTTCCGCCGAAGGTTCCAGGGATTGATCAGTTGTGTCTAACCTCCTTCACTAACACATTGCTTGCTGTTGCCATGACCGGTGTAAATAATCAATAATACGGTTCACTAAAAAAGTCAGACAAATCTATACATTAATACCGTAGTACGTTTAATGTTAGTACGTACGTGCGTCACACTTCAATTATTCGTTCGACAGATCTCATTTATTAAAAAGACGGATAGTTGGTGATAACATACTACGAACATTAGATTAGCGTATCTATATACTGATTTAATGTTCGTAGTATTACGTTCCATCGTTCTTTTTAATAAGTAGGATCTCCCGATTACTGAAGACGCAATGTGAAACAAATAATTTGATATTTCTTTTGGACACTACGTGAAACTAAAGTATACTTTCTTTATTAGGATTCAACGGTAGTATCCATTCTGTCTTAAGATGGTATAATGGTTATCGTGAGGTTGTCATTAGCGTTGGGCGCCCATACAATGGAAACATGTCACAGTCACCTATAAGGATATTGGAGATCACCCCTAATAACCAGATATATTCTGACACTACATTAAGTTACTTGAATAAATACTTTAACAGTTTTAACAAAAGGGCTACAATGATATTGCGGGGTATCCATTTACGCTGAACGTCCACAGAATGGCCACCAACAATGTATTACATATGAAACCTACCGCTGTAGAGTTTCCACAGGTCCCATTAGTAATAATAAATAACGATAAAATTAAGATATCACCAAATCTGATATATATATATATATATATATATATATATATATATATAATTGAATCGAACTCACAAAGAATGGGCATGTCAAATGGAATAACATGACTTATATAGAAAATAGGAAACCCACTGTTTGAAAACCCCTCGATATTAAGAATTTAACTGTTTTAAAAAGCAGACGAATGCAAAATTGATGTTAATGAACATTTTTATTACTTTTTTAAAATAGTAAAATATACTTAAGGAAATACAGTTTTTTCTTATTAAAATCAAGTTTGCTCTCCATTGATCTTTTCGACCGTTAAATCTTAAATTCTTAATATCGTGTGCTATTCAAACAGTGGATGGCCTATTCTTTCACCCATTCGTTTTTCCAACGTTCACACTGTTATCGGAATTTAAATCTTAATCCAGCCTCACTTACAACCTCTGCGGACGTGCCTGGAGTTCCCTCCTCCATGACACGAAAAAATAAATCTATCTCCCGTAGAGTAATGGAGATTAAGCAGAGAGGCCAACAAACATAAGTTAAAAAAAGAATATATACAATAAATAAATGTTACCATAGCCAATACAATTAACCTGTTTTTTTTTATTTAAAAGTAGTTTTTAATTTTTTTATCTGAAACATTCGATTATTACGATATTACGATTTTGCAAACAAAATGGCGGCTTACAGACTTTTTCATACGAAACAAACCTGCCGCCATATTGTTGTCAAACCCGAATATTTGAGATTTAGAAAACATTTAAAACTACTTGTAAAAATGATGAGTCAGATAGATACAAAAGTAACTTGTTAGTTATGGCACCATTTATAAATTGTACACTTGAATGTTTTGACTTCTCGGTTAAATCGCTAGAATTTACTATCCGAAAATGTGAAAAAAAAATAATTTTAATATTGATGTTTATTAACATCAATTATGCACCTGTCTGGTTTGTTTAACTGTACAATCTTTATATATATATATATATATATATATATATATATATATATATATATAAAGTAAATTCTTGGTACAGCAAAATGGAAGAAATTTCAGAGGAAACATAATTTAATTTAAATACCAAAAAAGCAAAAAAAACGGGCAGGTGAAATTATTAACATTTCCTTAAGGCCTTATCGTCTGACCCTCTAAGAGGAAACGTCAGAATGATAAATTAAAAACTAAGAAACGAATGAGGAAAGAAGGGAATTTGGTTTCAGTTGGAAGACCAGTGAGAAAAAAAAATCTCACTGTTCAGGTGGTTTTAAATCAATAAATATCTCCAACTGATGTTTCAAAATCTTTTGTCTTGGTCCATCACGTTGTCCCATTTATTTAAAATTACCATGGTTAGGTCCTGTTGGCCTTCATATTGTTAAAAGGATTTCTTCTGCTACTCAACGTTGTTTTCCAGCTACTATGCTTAGAGTAGTTTACACAACTCGAACCTTTTTCTCTTCTTTTCGTAAAGATGTTTTGCCAACCATTCAAAAGAATTCTGTTGCTTATAAATTTGTTTGTCAGTGTGGAGCTGACTACGTTGGCAAAACATCCCAAAGATTAGAAATGAGAATATCCCAACATATCCCTCGGGATATTCGACTACACCAAGTTTCGAGAACATGCGGGCACTTCCAAGCTCATGAGTCCGCCATTGGTAATCACCTGATGAGTATAAATAGGTGTTCTGATCAATATTCCGATGTGTGGTTTTCTGTTTTATACAGTGCGAGGTCGGACTATCATCTCAATATTATTGAGGCGTTAGTCATTAATAACTCTCGACCTAGCCTGTGTAGACAAAAGATTTTGAAACATCAGTTGGAGATATTTATTGATTTAAAACCACCTGAACAGTGAGATTTTTTTTTCTCTCACTGGTCTTCCAACTGAAACCAAATTCCCTTCTTTCCTCATTCGTTTCTTAGTTTTTAATTTATCATTCTGACGTTTCCTCTTAGAGGGTCAGACGATAAGGCCTTAAGGAAATTTTAATAATTTCACCTGCCCGTTTTTTTTTGTATATATATATATATATATATATATATATATGTATATATAATCACCGAAGTGACGCAATGTTGAACTTGGTCAGTACTAAAATAGGTGACCATTTAGGACTTGCAGGTGTTGTATGTGCTCTCAGTTTATCTCGGCATTGTTTCCAGTCGTCCAGGACTACTCTGCCACTGGATCCAAGCAGTGCCGATTCAGGAGAAGTGTGAGTGTGGATTACGCAACGCTTACTTTACAATTACCCGTGCAGCTCCTCCATACATGGGGTATCTATAGTCTTTTGAGATTGAACGGAGGCTTACACTTTCAAAAAGAGAAAAAAATGAAGCTAGGGAGAAATTAAATCTAACATTAACCTATTCTAGTTTGATCGAGTCGGATTGTTTATGCTAATAGCAAAGCCAAACGGGTCATTAACCTGTAATTAACTGGATAATTTTCAGCTTCTATATAGTTTGATTCATTGCAGATAAGTTCAAACGTTACAATTATGTACTTATAAAGATGAGTTTCCACCGATTTTCAAAAATAAAGAAAAAAATGCCTCAGATATGACGTCGGGGAGCTCAACAACCGATCTCCTACGTTCCCCATATTAATTCACTAAACAAAATCTGGTAATTGTAGCCTGGTAGACCAACACAAAACCTACCTTAAAAACTTGTTTACTATTGGTTTTCGGGTCTACTCTAAACGAATATCGCATTTAAAATTGGAGCAGGAAACTCGTCTTCACGATACTTCAAAATAAAAAAGAAAAAAAAAGATACTTTTCCGCATTTTTTCACCTATTAATGCAACGCACATGTTTTTTCCAAACAACGGTTGGAATTTAAGATAGTGGATAGTTAACTTTAATAAATATATATGCACACATACAATAACAGTCACTACATATAACAAAGAATTACATAATATCGAGAAATCTACTTATTTACAAAAAGTTAAGATATTCGTTTTCAGCATACCCGCAGATTTGTAAAGGTCGTCATTTTAAAGGAAACTGAATAGGTTCTGCTGGGTGACGGCTTCGATAGATGGAAAGAAAAGCAAAATTGAGGAAACAAGAGAAAATGTAAAGTATGGATGTCTTGTCCCCCTAAAATCCAAACGTCATATCGGTTCCGATACTATATTTCATCTTTTTTTCCTTAGACCGGAAGTCGTTTTAGACAGAAACTAGGTTATTTTTTCTTTCAATTCAGCATAACTTTTTTGGATATTTGCATTTTACCGCAATTAAAAACGATAAAGTGTTAAAGTGGTAAGTTATTCATAAGCGATCATATATATACACACACAACAGGTCGCCCGGTATTGCGCAGTCGTAAAATACGTTTAAATGATATTTATATCAATGCAGATAGCTTATTTATCGTTGTTATATCGAACCACATATATAGTAATGATTTTAAAAAAAATAGGTGCTAATGCAGAGAGTGCTCGGCGCTATTTTTTTTTAAATCGTATTTCCCCATTTAATTAAAGTTATATTCACTTGTAAGGGTAAAGTACAGAATATGTACAAAACACCCTCCCCTCTCTATGTTAAGAATGGCTTTTTAAATAACATTATTTCAGTACTCTGCAGGAGTACCATAAAATAAAATGACTCGTGCGCCACCGAGAATAGAAATCAAAACATTAAGCTTACAATTTACTTTCTCCAAGAAACATTTTACAAATATGGCCAAATATGACCGCCGCGTTATATAGAGACAGGACACCTGCGGAAAAGTCTCTTTTCAGTATTGTAAAAAGAAAAAAATGCCGTTCCAAATTTAAATGTATGATTCGTTTAATAACAGCCCAAGATAACGAGTTTTTTTTTTTTTTTGTTTAAGAGTTTTGTGTTGGTCGACGAGACCACAATTACCAAAAATCTATTGAAATAATTTTCTACTTCAGTAGATAAATCCATTCCATGTGCCTTTTCTTTAGAAATGGTTTTCAGATTCAGCATCATTGTTGAAATAAATTTTCCTCACATTAGGCAAAATATTTGTTTAGAAATCAACACAAACAATAATGTAGCCCATTAAATATTATATTTAATCTTGCTGGTTGGTTGATAACCACGAAGTTTGGTTATATTTTGGATTCGCGTCAATTTTGACTGCAAGTAGGTGGGTTCATGAAAATTCGTGCTTGAGAGTCCGGTATAATATATGCTCATTTCGGCTCAACTGAAGAAAAAAATCTTGTTGGACAATAAATTAATCCAAAAGGAAAAAGTTGAATAATAAACTACAGTCAAAAATTAACAAAAAAGCGTGCGAATATATGAACGTATGCTTGGGAAATTCTCAGAACAATATGACGCAACAACCAAAGCGACGGATTAGTCATTTTATAAAACGATTGTCATATCCGATTGGTTAAAATTTATAACGATGGTTACAAATATGATGACCAAAAAGTTCGTTGTGTTACCCTAAGGTAAGTAAAAGTACGTTTTATGCGACAGGTGATAGATTATTAAAAGAAAGTGTAGAAAAAGTAGCCGATATAAATCAGTACGTCTCTTCTTGTTTTATACGCTCCAACCCTACTGAACCCCCTAGAATTATACAGGGGAAGATAACTTTATTAACTGGGGCTGCCAGGGAGATAAATGTGATTTTTTTTTAAATAATCTCATTTTTTTCTAAAATACTCTCTACTATGCAGAATTATAATAGATAGAATAATTTGGTAATCAAGCAGTATCATATACATCTGTAAAATTGAATTAATTAATTCGACAAAATGACATTTCAGGATCGCGCCTGTTGAACGACGCTGTCAAGCTAACTTGGGGCCCCTCAAAATGAAGGCCACTCTTGTTCCTGGTCATTTTTAGCGAATAAATCTTTCGCCTTTTCCTAAAGATTTCCGTGGTCAAGAACAATAAGGAGTCTATAGACTTATTTTTCCTTAAACCCTACATTTTTGTAGGGTAATAAATTATATAATAACAGACTAATGGGAGAAAATGTTTCACTTTGTTTTCTCACCATAGTATATAAGAAAATGAAAGCAGGTTTGCCTTCAGTCGATTTTGTATGCAAAAATTTAATGGTTTTCCTTTTTGTTTAATCCATGTATAAATTTATTTTCATGTTAATTTAACGACATTTTTCACCAAAAATCTCACTTTGTAATAGTGTCTGTTAAAACGTGAAAATACCTATTCAAAGTAAAAATATGCTTTCTCTTGAATTCTTCTCTTCAAAGTTGCCAAAGCACTTACATTTTTTAACGAGGCGTTCATAGATAGATTTCGTTTTTGTGTATACTCCATGTTTGCCTATTGTAAAAATGAACGCGAGTCATGTACGTTATATGTTTGTGATAAAAAAATGTGATTTTCATTTTATTTTTTTTTTATTTTTTGGTTGTTAAAAAGTACGTTTTATGCGACAGATTATTAAAAGAAAGTGTAGAAAAAGTAGCCGATATAAATCAGTACGTCTCTTCTTGTTTTATACGCTCCAACCCTACTGAACCCCCTAGAATTATACAGGGGAAGATAACTTTATTAACTGGGGCTGCCAGGGAGATAAATGTGATTTTTTTTTTTTAAATAATCTCATTTTTTTCTAAAATACTCTCTACTATGCAGAATTATAATAGATAGAATAATTTGGTAATCAAGCAGTATCATATACATCTGTAAAATTGAATTAATTAATTCGACAAAATGACATTTCAGGATCGCGCCTGTTGAACGACGCTGTCAAGCTAACTTGGGGCCCCTCAAAATGAAGGCCACTCTTGTTCCTGGTCATTTTTAGCGAATAAATCTTTCGCCTTTTCCTAAAGATTTCCGTGGTCAAGAACAATAAGGAGTCTATAGACTTATTTTTCCTTAAACCCTACATTTTTGTAGGGTAATAAATTATATAATAACAGACTAATGGGAGAAAATGTTTCACTTTGTTTTCTCACCATAGTATATAAGAAAATGAAAGCAGGTTTGCCTTCAGTCGATTTTGTATGCAAAAATTTAATGGTTTTCCTTTTTGTTTAATCCATGTATAAATTTATTTTCATGTTAATTTAACGACATTTTTCACCAAAAATCTCACTTTGTAATAGTGTCTGTTAAAACGTGAAAATACCTATTCAAAGTAAAAATATGCTTTCTCTTGAATTCTTCTCTTCAAAGTTGCCAAAGCACTTACATTTTTTAACGAGGCGTTCATAGATAGATTTCGTTTTTGTGTATACTCCATGTTTGCCTATTGTAAAAATGAACGCGAGTCATGTACGTTATATGTTTGTGATAAAAAATGTGATTTTCATTTTATTTTTTTTTTATTTTTTGGTTGTTAAAAAGTACGTTTTATGCGACAGATTATTAAAAGAAAGTGTAGAAAAAGTAGCCGATATAAATCAGTACGTCTCTTCTTGTTTTATACGCTCCAACCCTACTGAACCCCCTAGAATTATACAGGGGAAGATAACTTTATTAACTGGGGCTGCCAGGGAGATAAATGTGATTTTTTTTTTTAAATAATCTCATTTTTTTCTAAAATACTCTCTACTATGCAGAATTATAATAGATAGAATAATTTGGTAATCAAGCAGTATCATATACATCTGTAAAATTGAATTAATTAATTCGACAAAATGACATTTCAGGATCGCGCCTGTTGAACGACGCTGTCAAGCTAACTTGGGGCCCCTCAAAATGAAGGCCACTCTTGTTCCTGGTCATTTTTAGCGAATAAATCTTTCGCCTTTTCCTAAAGATTTCCGTGGTCAAGAACAATAAGGAGTCTATAGACTTATTTTTCCTTAAACCCTACATTTTTGTAGGGTAATAAATTATATAATAACAGACTAATGGGAGAAAATGTTTCACTTTGTTTTCTCACCATAGTATATAAGAAAATGAAAGCAGGTTTGCCTTCAGTCGATTTTGTATGCAAAAATTTAATGGTTTTCCTTTTTGTTTAATCCATGTATAAATTTATTTTCATGTTAATTTAACGACATTTTTCACCAAAAATCTCACTTTGTAATAGTGTCTGTTAAAACGTGAAAATACCTATTCAAAGTAAAAATATGCTTTCTCTTGAATTCTTCTCTTCAAAGTTGCCAAAGCACTTACATTTTTTAACGAGGCGTTCATAGATAGATTTCGTTTTTGTGTATACTCCATGTTTGCCTATTGTAAAAATGAACGCGAGTCATGTACGTTATATGTTTGTGATAAAAAATGTGATTTTCATTTTATTTTTTTTTTATTTTTTGGTTGTTAAAAAGTACGTTTTATGCGACAGATTATTAAAAGAAAGTGTAGAAAAAGTAGCCGATATAAATCAGTACGTCTCTTCTTGTTTTATACGCTCCAACCCTACTGAACCCCCTAGAATTATACAGGGGAAGATAACTTTATTAACTGGGGCTGCCAGGGAGATAAATGTGATTTTTTTTTTTTAAATAATCTCATTTTTTTCTAAAATACTCTCTACTATGCAGAATTATAATAGATAGAATAATTTGGTAATCAAGCAGTATCATATACATCTGTAAAATTGAATTAATTAATTCGACAAAATGACATTTCAGGATCGCGCCTGTTGAACGACGCTGTCAAGCTAACTTGGGGCCCCTCAAAATGAAGGCCACTCTTGTTCCTGGTCATTTTTAGCGAATAAATCTTTCGCCTTTTCCTAAAGATTTCCGTGGTCAAGAACAATAAGGAGTCTATAGACTTATTTTTCCTTAAACCCTACATTTTTGTAGGGTAATAAATTATATAATAACAGACTAATGGGAGAAAATGTTTCACTTTGTTTTCTCACCATAGTATATAAGAAAATGAAAGCAGGTTTGCCTTCAGTCGATTTTGTATGCAAAAATTTAATGGTTTTCCTTTTTGTTTAATCCATGTATAAATTTATTTTCATGTTAATTTAACGACATTTTTCACCAAAAATCTCACTTTGTAATAGTGTCTGTTAAAACGTGAAAATACCTATTCAAAGTAAAAATATGCTTTCTCTTGAATTCTTCTCTTCAAAGTTGCCAAAGCACTTACATTTTTTAACGAGGCGTTCATAGATAGATTTCGTTTTTGTGTATACTCCATGTTTGCCTATTGTAAAAATGAACGCGAGTCATGTACGTTATATGTTTGTGATAAAAAATGTGATTTTCATTTTATTTTTTTTTTATTTTTTGGTTGTTAAAAAGTACGTTTTATGCGACAGATTATTAAAAGAAAGTGTAGAAAAAGTAGCCGATATAAATCAGTACGTCTCTTCTTGTTTTATACGCTCCAACCCTACTGAACCCCCTAGAATTATACAGGGGAAGATAACTTTATTAACTGGGGCTGCCAGGGAGATAAATGTGATTTTTTTTTTTAAATAATCTCATTTTTTTCTAAAATACTCTCTACTATGCAGAATTATAATAGATAGAATAATTTGGTAATCAAGCAGTATCATATACATCTGTAAAATTGAATTAATTAATTCGACAAAATGACATTTCAGGATCGCGCCTGTTGAACGACGCTGTCAAGCTAACTTGGGGCCCCTCAAAATGAAGGCCACTCTTGTTCCTGGTCATTTTTAGCGAATAAATCTTTCGCCTTTTCCTAAAGATTTCCGTGGTCAAGAACAATAAGGAGTCTATAGACTTATTTTTCCTTAAACCCTACATTTTTGTAGGGTAATAAATTATATAATAACAGACTAATGGGAGAAAATGTTTCACTTTGTTTTCTCACCATAGTATATAAGAAAATGAAAGCAGGTTTGCCTTCAGTCGATTTTGTATGCAAAAATTTAATGGTTTTCCTTTTTGTTTAATCCATGTATAAATTTATTTTCATGTTAATTTAACGACATTTTTCACCAAAAATCTCACTTTGATAGTGTCTGTTAAAACGTGAAAATACCTATTCAAAGTAAAAATATGCTTTCTCTTGAATTCTTCTCTTCAAAGTTGCCAAAGCACTTACATTTTTTAACGAGGCGTTCATAGATAGATTTCGTTTTTGTGTATACTCCATGTTTGCCTATTGTAAAAATGAACGCGAGTCATGTACGTTATATGTTTGTGATAAAAAATGTGATTTTCATTTTATTTTTTTTTTATTTTTTGGTTGTTAAAAAGTACGTTTTATGCGACAGATTATTAAAAGAAAGTGTAGAAAAAGTAGCCGATATAAATCAGTACGTCTCTTCTTGTTTTATACGCTCCAACCCTACTGAACCCCCTAGAATTATACAGGGGAAGATAACTTTATTAACTGGGGCTGCCAGGGAGATAAATGTGATTTTTTTTAAAATAATCTCATTTTTTTCTAAAATACTCTCTACTATGCAGAATTATAATAGATAGAATAATTTGGTAATCAAGCAGTATCATATACATCTGTAAAATTGAATTAATTAATTCGACAAAATGACATTTCAGGATCGCGCCTGTTGAACGACGCTGTCAAGCTAACTTGGGGCCCCTCAAAATGAAGGCCACTCTTGTTCCTGGTCATTTTTAGCGAATAAATCTTTCGCCTTTTCCTAAAGATTTCCGTGGTCAAGAACAATAAGGAGTCTATAGACTTATTTTTCCTTAAACCCTACATTTTTGTAGGGTAATAAATTATATAATAACAGACTAATGGGAGAAAATGTTTCACTTTGTTTTCTCACCATAGTATATAAGAAAATGAAAGCAGGTTTGCCTTCAGTCGATTTTGTATGCAAAAATTTAATGGTTTTCCTTTTTGTTTAATCCATGTATAAATTTATTTTCATGTTAATTTAACGACATTTTTCACCAAAAATCTCACTTTGTAATAGTGTCTGTTAAAACGTGAAAATACCTATTCAAAGTAAAAATATGCTTTCTCTTGAATTCTTCTCTTCAAAGTTGCCAAAGCACTTACATTTTTTAACGAGGCGTTCATAGATAGATTTCGTTTTTGTGTATACTCCATGTTTGCCTATTGTAAAAATGAACGCGAGTCATGTACGTTATATGTTTGTGATAAAAAATGTGATTTTCATTTTATTTTTTTTTTATTTTTTGGTTGTTAAAAAGTACGTTTTATGCGACAGATTATTAAAAGAAAGTGTAGAAAAAGTAGCCGATATAAATCAGTACGTCTCTTCTTGTTTTATACGCTCCAACCCTACTGAACCCCCTAGAATTATACAGGGGAAGATAACTTTATTAACTGGGGCTGCCAGGGAGATAAATGTGATTTTTTTTTTTAAATAATCTCATTTTTTTCTAAAATACTCTCTACTATGCAGAATTATAATAGATAGAATAATTTGGTAATCAAGCAGTATCATATACATCTGTAAAATTGAATTAATTAATTCGACAAAATGACATTTCAGGATCGCGCCTGTTGAACGACGCTGTCAAGCTAACTTGGGGCCCCTCAAAATGAAGGCCACTCTTGTTCCTGGTCATTTTTAGCGAATAAATCTTTCGCCTTTTCCTAAAGATTTCCGTGGTCAAGAACAATAAGGAGTCTATAGACTTATTTTTCCTTAAACCCTACATTTTTGTAGGGTAATAAATTATATAATAACAGACTAATGGGAGAAAATGTTTCACTTTGTTTTCTCACCATAGTATATAAGAAAATGAAAGCAGGTTTGCCTTCAGTCGATTTTGTATGCAAAAATTTAATGGTTTTCCTTTTTGTTTAATCCATGTATAAATTTATTTTCATGTTAATTTAACGACATTTTTCACCAAAAATCTCACTTTGTAATAGTGTCTGTTAAAACGTGAAAATACCTATTCAAAGTAAAAATATGCTTTCTCTTGAATTCTTCTCTTCAAAGTTGCCAAAGCACTTACATTTTTTAACGAGGCGTTCATAGATAGATTTCGTTTTTGTGTATACTCCATGTTTGCCTATTGTAAAAATGAACGCGAGTCATGTACGTTATATGTTTGTGATAAAAAATGTGATTTTCATTTTATTTTTTTTTTATTTTTTGGTTGTTAAAAAGTACGTTTTATGCGACAGATTATTAAAAGAAAGTGTAGAAAAAGTAGCCGATATAAATCAGTACGTCTCTTCTTGTTTTATACGCTCCAACCCTACTGAACCCCCTAGAATTATACAGGGGAAGATAACTTTATTAACTGGGGCTGCCAGGGAGATAAATGTGATTTTTTTTAAAATAGTCTCATTTTTTCTAAAATACTCTCTACTATGCAGAATTATAATAGATAGAATAATTTGGTAATCAAGCAGTATCATATACATCTGTAAAATTGAATTAATTAATTCGACAAAATGACATTTCAGGATCGCGCCTGTTGAACGACGCTGTCAAGCTAACTTGGGGCCCCTCAAAATGAAGGCCACTCTTGTTCCTGGTCATTTTTAGCGAATAAATCTTTCGCCTTTTCCTAAAGATTTCCGTGGTCAAGAACAATAAGGAGTCTATAGACTTATTTTTCCTTAAACCCTACATTTTTGTAGGGTAATAAATTATATAATAACAGACTAATGGGAGAAAATGTTTCACTTTGTTTTCTCACCATAGTATATAAGAAAATGAAAGCAGGTTTGCCTTCAGTCGATTTTGTATGCAAAAATTTAATGGTTTTCCTTTTTGTTTAATCCATGTATAAATTTATTTTCATGTTAATTTAACGACATTTTTCACCAAAAATCTCACTTTGTAATAGTGTCTGTTAAAACGTGAAAATACCTATTCAAAGTAAAAATATGCTTTCTCTTGAATTCTTCTCTTCAAAGTTGCCAAAGCACTTACATTTTTTAACGAGGCGTTCATAGATAGATTTCGTTTTTGTGTATACTCCATGTTTGCCTATTGTAAAAATGAACGCGAGTCATGTACGTTATATGTTTGTGATAAAAAATGTGATTTTCATTTTATTTTTTTTTTATTTTTTGGTTGTTAAAAAGTACGTTTTATGCGACAGATTATTAAAAGAAAGTGTAGAAAAAGTAGCCGATATAAATCAGTACGTCTCTTCTTGTTTTATACGCTCCAACCCTACTGAACCCCCTAGAATTATACAGGGGAAGATAACTTTATTAACTGGGGCTGCCAGGGAGATAAATGTGATTTTTTTTTTTAAATAATCTCATTTTTTTCTAAAATACTCTCTACTATGCAGAATTATAATAGATAGAATAATTTGGTAATCAAGCAGTATCATATACATCTGTAAAATTGAATTAATTAATTCGACAAAATGACATTTCAGGATCGCGCCTGTTGAACGACGCTGTCAAGCTAACTTGGGGCCCCTCAAAATGAAGGCCACTCTTGTTCCTGGTCATTTTTAGCGAATAAATCTTTCGCCTTTTCCTAAAGATTTCCGTGGTCAAGAACAATAAGGAGTCTATAGACTTATTTTTCCTTAAACCCTACATTTTTGTAGGGTAATAAATTATATAATAACAGACTAATGGGAGAAAATGTTTCACTTTGTTTTCTCACCATAGTATATAAGAAAATGAAAGCAGGTTTGCCTTCAGTCGATTTTGTATGCAAAAATTTAATGGTTTTCCTTTTTGTTTAATCCATGTATAAATTTATTTTCATGTTAATTTAACGACATTTTTCACCAAAAATCTCACTTTGTAATAGTGTCTGTTAAAACGTGAAAATACCTATTCAAAGTAAAAATATGCTTTCTCTTGAATTCTTCTCTTCAAAGTTGCCAAAGCACTTACATTTTTTAACGAGGCGTTCATAGATAGATTTCGTTTTTGTGTATACTCCATGTTTGCCTATTGTAAAAATGAACGCGAGTCATGTACGTTATATGTTTGTGACAAAATGTTTTTTTTCATTTTATTTATTTTTTGGTTGTTAAAAAGTACGTTTTATGCGACAGATTATTAAAAGAAAGTGTAGAAAAAGTAGCCGATATAAATCAGTACGTCTCTTCTTGTTTTATACGCTCCAACCCTACTGAACCCCCTAGAATTATACAGGGGAAGATAACTTTATTAACTGGGGCTGCCAGGGAGATAAATGTGATTTTTTTTAAAATAGTCTCATTTTTTCTAAAATACTCTCTACTATGCAGAATTATAATAGATAGAATAATTTGGTAATCAAGCAGTATCATATACATCTGTAAAATTGAATTAATTAATTCGACAAAATGACATTTCAGGATCGCGCCTGTTGAACGACGCTGTCAAGCTAACTTGGGGCCCCTCAAAATGAAGGCCACTCTTGTTCCTGGTCATTTTTAGCGAATAAATCTTTCGCCTTTTCCTAAAGATTTCCGTGGTCAAGAACAATAAGGAGTCTATAGACTTATTTTTCCTTAAACCCTACATTTTTGTAGGGTAATAAATTATATAATAACAGACTAATGGGAGAAAATGTTTCACTTTGTTTTCTCACCATAGTATATAAGAAAATGAAAGCAGGTTTGCCTTCAGTCGATTTTGTATGCAAAAATTTAATGGTTTTCCTTTTTGTTTAATCCATGTATAAATTTATTTTCATGTTAATTTAACGACATTTTTCACCAAAAATCTCACTTTGTAATAGTGTCTGTTAAAACGTGAAAATACCTATTCAAAGTAAAAATATGCTTTCTCTTGAATTCTTCTCTTCAAAGTTGCCAAAGCACTTACATTTTTTAACGAGGCGTTCATAGATAGATTTCGTTTTTGTGTATACTCCATGTTTGCCTATTGTAAAAATGAACGCGAGTCATGTACGTTATATGTTTGTGATAAAAAATGTGATTTTCATTTTATTTTTTTTTTATTTTTTGGTTGTTAAAAAGTACGTTTTATGCGACAGATTATTAAAAGAAAGTGTAGAAAAAGTAGCCGATATAAATCAGTACGTCTCTTCTTGTTTTATACGCTCCAACCCTACTGAACCCCCTAGAATTATACAGGGGAAGATAACTTTATTAACTGGGGCTGCCAGGGAGATAAATGTGATTTTTTTTAAAATAGTCTCATTTTTTCTAAAATACTCTCTACTATGCAGAATTATAATAGATAGAATAATTTGGTAATCAAGCAGTATCATATACATCTGTAAAATTGAATTAATTAATTCGACAAAATGACATTTCAGGATCGCGCCTGTTGAACGACGCTGTCAAGCTAACTTGGGGCCCCTCAAAATGAAGGCCACTCTTGTTCCTGGTCATTTTTAGCGAATAAATCTTTCGCCTTTTCCTAAAGATTTCCGTGGTCAAGAACAATAAGGAGTCTATAGACTTATTTTTCCTTAAACCCTACATTTTTGTAGGGTAATAAATTATATAATAACAGACTAATGGGAGAAAATGTTTCACTTTGTTTTCTCACCATAGTATATAAGAAAATGAAAGCAGGTTTGCCTTCAGTCGATTTTGTATGCAAAAATTTAATGGTTTTCCTTTTTGTTTAATCCATGTATAAATTTATTTTCATGTTAATTTAACGACATTTTTCACCAAAAATCTCACTTTGTAATAGTGTCTGTTAAAACGTGAAAATACCTATTCAAAGTAAAAATATGCTTTCTCTTGAATTCTTCTCTTCAAAGTTGCCAAAGCACTTACATTTTTTAACGAGGCGTTCATAGATAGATTTCGTTTTTGTGTATACTCCATGTTTGCCTATTGTAAAAATGAACGCGAGTCATGTACGTTATATGTTTGTGATAAAAAATGTGATTTTCATTTTATTTTTTTTTTATTTTTTGGTTGTTAAAAAGTACGTTTTATGCGACAGATTATTAAAAGAAAGTGTAGAAAAAGTAGCCGATATAAATCAGTACGTCTCTTCTTGTTTTATACGCTCCAACCCTACTGAACCCCCTAGAATTATACAGGGGAAGATAACTTTATTAACTGGGGCTGCCAGGGAGATAAATGTGATTTTTTTTTTTAAATAATCTCATTTTTTTCTAAAATACTCTCTACTATGCAGAATTATAATAGATAGAATAATTTGGTAATCAAGCAGTATCATATACATCTGTAAAATTGAATTAATTAATTCGACAAAATGACATTTCAGGATCGCGCCTGTTGAACGACGCTGTCAAGCTAACTTGGGGCCCCTCAAAATGAAGGCCACTCTTGTTCCTGGTCATTTTTAGCGAATAAATCTTTCGCCTTTTCCTAAAGATTTCCGTGGTCAAGAACAATAAGGAGTCTATAGACTTATTTTTCCTTAAACCCTACATTTTTGTAGGGTAATAAATTATATAATAACAGACTAATGGGAGAAAATGTTTCACTTTGTTTTCTCACCATAGTATATAAGAAAATGAAAGCAGGTTTGCCTTCAGTCGATTTTGTATGCAAAAATTTAATGGTTTTCCTTTTTGTTTAATCCATGTATAAATTTATTTTCATGTTAATTTAACGACATTTTTCACCAAAAATCTCACTTTGTAATAGTGTCTGTTAAAACGTGAAAATACCTATTCAAAGTAAAAATATGCTTTCTCTTGAATTCTTCTCTTCAAAGTTGCCAAAGCACTTACATTTTTTAACGAGGCGTTCATAGATAGATTTCGTTTTTGTGTATACTCCATGTTTGCCTATTGTAAAAATGAACGCGAGTCATGTACGTTATATGTTTGTGATAAAAAATGTGATTTTCATTTTATTTTTTTTTTATTTTTTGGTTGTTAAAAAGTACGTTTTATGCGACAGATTATTAAAAGAAAGTGTAGAAAAAGTAGCCGATATAAATCAGTACGTCTCTTCTTGTTTTATACGCTCCAACCCTACTGAACCCCCTAGAATTATACAGGGGAAGATAACTTTATTAACTGGGGCTGCCAGGGAGATAAATGTGATTTTTTTTTTTAAATAATCTCATTTTTTTCTAAAATACTCTCTACTATGCAGAATTATAATAGATAGAATAATTTGGTAATCAAGCAGTATCATATACATCTGTAAAATTGAATTAATTAATTCGACAAAATGACATTTCAGGATCGCGCCTGTTGAACGACGCTGTCAAGCTAACTTGGGGCCCCTCAAAATGAAGGCCACTCTTGTTCCTGGTCATTTTTAGCGAATAAATCTTTCGCCTTTTCCTAAAGATTTCCGTGGTCAAGAACAATAAGGAGTCTATAGACTTATTTTTCCTTAAACCCTACATTTTTGTAGGGTAATAAATTATATAATAACAGACTAATGGGAGAAAATGTTTCACTTTGTTTTCTCACCATAGTATATAAGAAAATGAAAGCAGGTTTGCCTTCAGTCGATTTTGTATGCAAAAATTTAATGGTTTTCCTTTTTGTTTAATCCATGTATAAATTTATTTTCATGTTAATTTAACGACATTTTTCACCAAAAATCTCACTTTGTAATAGTGTCTGTTAAAACGTGAAAATACCTATTCAAAGTAAAAATATGCTTTCTCTTGAATTCTTCTCTTCAAAGTTGCCAAAGCACTTACATTTTTTAACGAGGCGTTCATAGATAGATTTCGTTTTTGTGTATACTCCATGTTTGCCTATTGTAAAAATGAACGCGAGTCATGTACGTTATATGTTTGTGACAAAATGTTTTTTTTTATTTTATTTATTTTTTGGTTGTTAAAAAGTACGTTTTATGCGACAGATTATTAAAAGAAAGTGTAGAAAAAGTAGCCGATATAAATCAGTACGTCTCTTCTTGTTTTATACGCTCCAACCCTACTGAACCCCCTAGAATTATACAGGGGAAGATAACTTTATTAACTGGGGCTGCCAGGGAGATAAATGTGATTTTTTTTAAAATAGTCTCATTTTTTCTAAAATACTCTCTACTATGCAGAATTATAATAGATAGAATAATTTGGTAATCAAGCAGTATCATATACATCTGTAAAATTGAATTAATTAATTCGACAAAATGACATTTCAGGATCGCGCCTGTTGAACGACGCTGTCAAGCTAACTTGGGGCCCCTCAAAATGAAGGCCACTCTTGTTCCTGGTCATTTTTAGCGAATAAATCTTTCGCCTTTTCCTAAAGATTTCCGTGGTCAAGAACAATAAGGAGTCTATAGACTTATTTTTCCTTAAACCCTACATTTTTGTAGGGTAATAAATTATATAATAACAGACTAATGGGAGAAAATGTTTCACTTTGTTTTCTCACCATAGTATATAAGAAAATGAAAGCAGGTTTGCCTTCAGTCGATTTTGTATGCAAAAATTTAATGGTTTTCCTTTTTGTTTAATCCATGTATAAATTTATTTTCATGTTAATTTAACGACATTTTTCACCAAAAATCTCACTTTGTAATAGTGTCTGTTAAAACGTGAAAATACCTATTCAAAGTAAAAATATGCTTTCTCTTGAATTCTTCTCTTCAAAGTTGCCAAAGCACTTACATTTTTTAACGAGGCGTTCATAGATAGATTTCGTTTTTGTGTATACTCCATGTTTGCCTATTGTAAAAATGAACGCGAGTCATGTACGTTATATGTTTGTGATAAAAAATGTGATTTTCATTTTATTTTTTTTTTATTTTTTGGTTGTTAAAAAGTACGTTTTATGCGACAGATTATTAAAAGAAAGTGTAGAAAAAGTAGCCGATATAAATCAGTACGTCTCTTCTTGTTTTATACGCTCCAACCCTACTGAACCCCCTAGAATTATACAGGGGAAGATAACTTTATTAACTGGGGCTGCCAGGGAGATAAATGTGATTTTTTTTTAAATAATCTCATTTTTTTCTAAAATACTCTCTACTATGCAGAATTATAATAGATAGAATAATTTGGTAATCAAGCAGTATCATATACATCTGTAAAATTGAATTAATTAATTCGACAAAATGACATTTCAGGATCGCGCCTGTTGAACGACGCTGTCAAGCTAACTTGGGGCCCCTCAAAATGAAGGCCACTCTTGTTCCTGGTCATTTTTAGCGAATAAATCTTTCGCCTTTTCCTAAAGATTTCCGTGGTCAAGAACAATAAGGAGTCTATAGACTTATTTTTCCTTAAACCCTACATTTTTGTAGGGTAATAAATTATATAATAACAGACTAATGGGAGAAAATGTTTCACTTTGTTTTCTCACCATAGTATATAAGAAAATGAAAGCAGGTTTGCCTTCAGTCGATTTTGTATGCAAAAATTTAATGGTTTTCCTTTTTGTTTAATCCATGTATAAATTTATTTTCATGTTAATTTAACGACATTTTTCACCAAAAATCTCACTTTGTAATAGTGTCTGTTAAAACGTGAAAATACCTATTCAAAGTAAAAATATGCTTTCTCTTGAATTCTTCTCTTCAAAGTTGCCAAAGCACTTACATTTTTTAACGAGGCGTTCATAGATAGATTTCGTTTTTGTGTATACTCCATGTTTGCCTATTGTAAAAATGAACGCGAGTCATGTACGTTATATGTTTGTGATAAAAAATGTGATTTTCATTTTATTTTTTTTTTATTTTTTGGTTGTTAAAAAGTACGTTTTATGCGACAGATTATTAAAAGAAAGTGTAGAAAAAGTAGCCGATATAAATCAGTACGTCTCTTCTTGTTTTATACGCTCCAACCCTACTGAACCCCCTAGAATTATACAGGGGAAGATAACTTTATTAACTGGGGCTGCCAGGGAGATAAATGTGATTTTTTTTTTTAAATAATCTCATTTTTTTCTAAAATACTCTCTACTATGCAGAATTATAATAGATAGAATAATTTGGTAATCAAGCAGTATCATATACATCTGTAAAATTGAATTAATTAATTCGACAAAATGACATTTCAGGATCGCGCCTGTTGAACGACGCTGTCAAGCTAACTTGGGGCCCCTCAAAATGAAGGCCACTCTTGTTCCTGGTCATTTTTAGCGAATAAATCTTTCGCCTTTTCCTAAAGATTTCCGTGGTCAAGAACAATAAGGAGTCTATAGACTTATTTTTCCTTAAACCCTACATTTTTGTAGGGTAATAAATTATATAATAACAGACTAATGGGAGAAAATGTTTCACTTTGTTTTCTCACCATAGTATATAAGAAAATGAAAGCAGGTTTGCCTTCAGTCGATTTTGTATGCAAAAATTTAATGGTTTTCCTTTTTGTTTAATCCATGTATAAATTTATTTTCATGTTAATTTAACGACATTTTTCACCAAAAATCTCACTTTGTAATAGTGTCTGTTAAAACGTGAAAATACCTATTCAAAGTAAAAATATGCTTTCTCTTGAATTCTTCTCTTCAAAGTTGCCAAAGCACTTACATTTTTTAACGAGGCGTTCATAGATAGATTTCGTTTTTGTGTATACTCCATGTTTGCCTATTGTAAAAATGAACGCGAGTCATGTACGTTATATGTTTGTGACAAAATGTTTTTTTTTATTTTATTTATTTTTTGGTTGTTAAAAAGTACGTTTTATGCGACAGATTATTAAAAGAAAGTGTAGAAAAAGTAGCCGATATAAATCAGTACGTCTCTTCTTGTTTTATACGCTCCAACCCTACTGAACCCCCTAGAATTATACAGGGGAAGATAACTTTATTAACTGGGGCTGCCAGGGAGATAAATGTGATTTTTTTTAAAATAGTCTCATTTTTTCTAAAATACTCTCTACTATGCAGAATTATAATAGATAGAATAATTTGGTAATCAAGCAGTATCATATACATCTGTAAAATTGAATTAATTAATTCGACAAAATGACATTTCAGGATCGCGCCTGTTGAACGACGCTGTCAAGCTAACTTGGGGCCCCTCAAAATGAAGGCCACTCTTGTTCCTGGTCATTTTTAGCGAATAAATCTTTCGCCTTTTCCTAAAGATTTCCGTGGTCAAGAACAATAAGGAGTCTATAGACTTATTTTTCCTTAAACCCTACATTTTTGTAGGGTAATAAATTATATAATAACAGACTAATGGGAGAAAATGTTTCACTTTGTTTTCTCACCATAGTATATAAGAAAATGAAAGCAGGTTTGCCTTCAGTCGATTTTGTATGCAAAAATTTAATGGTTTTCCTTTTTGTTTAATCCATGTATAAATTTATTTTCATGTTAATTTAACGACATTTTTCACCAAAAATCTCACTTTGTAATAGTGTCTGTTAAAACGTGAAAATACCTATTCAAAGTAAAAATATGCTTTCTCTTGAATTCTTCTCTTCAAAGTTGCCAAAGCACTTACATTTTTTAACGAGGCGTTCATAGATAGATTTCGTTTTTGTGTATACTCCATGTTTGCCTATTGTAAAAATGAACGCGAGTCATGTACGTTATATGTTTGTGATAAAAAATGTGATTTTCATTTTATTTTTTTTTTATTTTTTGGTTGTTAAAAAGTACGTTTTATGCGACAGATTATTAAAAGAAAGTGTAGAAAAAGTAGCCGATATAAATCAGTACGTCTCTTCTTGTTTTATACGCTCCAACCCTACTGAACCCCCTAGAATTATACAGGGGAAGATAACTTTATTAACTGGGGCTGCCAGGGAGATAAATGTGATTTTTTTTTTAAATAATCTCATTTTTTTCTAAAGTACTCTCTACTATGCAGAATTATAATAGATAGAATAATTTGGTAATCAAGCAGTATCATATACATCTGTAAAATTGAATTAATTAATTCGACAAAATGACATTTCAGGATCGCGCCTGTTGAACGACGCTGTCAAGCTAACTTGGGGCCCCTCAAAATGAAGGCCACTCTTGTTCCTGGTCATTTTTAGCGAATAAATCTTTCGCCTTTTCCTAAAGATTTCCGTGGTCAAGAACAATAAGGAGTCTATAGACTTATTTTTCCTTAAACCCTACATTTTTGTAGGGTAATAAATTATATAATAACAGACTAATGGGAGAAAATGTTTCACTTTGTTTTCTCACCATAGTATATAAGAAAATGAAAGCAGGTTTGCCTTCAGTCGATTTTGTATGCAAAAATTTAATGGTTTTCCTTTTTGTTTAATCCATGTATAAATTTATTTTCATGTTAATTTAACGACATTTTTCACCAAAAATCTCACTTTGTAATAGTGTCTGTTAAAACGTGAAAATACCTATTCAAAGTAAAAATATGCTTTCTCTTGAATTCTTCTCTTCAAAGTTGCCAAAGCACTTACATTTTTTAACGAGGCGTTCATAGATAGATTTCGTTTTTGTGTATACTCCATGTTTGCCTATTGTAAAAATGAACGCGAGTCATGTACGTTATATGTTTGTGATAAAAAATGTGATTTTCATTTTATTTTTTTTTTATTTTTTGGTTGTTAAAAAGTACGTTTTATGCGACAGATTATTAAAAGAAAGTGTAGAAAAAGTAGCCGATATAAATCAGTACGTCTCTTCTTGTTTTATACGCTCCAACCCTACTGAACCCCCTAGAATTATACAGGGGAAGATAACTTTATTAACTGGGGCTGCCAGGGAGATAAATGTGATTTTTTTTTTTAAATAATCTCATTTTTTTCTAAAATACTCTCTACTATGCAGAATTATAATAGATAGAATAATTTGGTAATCAAGCAGTATCATATACATCTGTAAAATTGAATTAATTAATTCGACAAAATGACATTTCAGGATCGCGCCTGTTGAACGACGCTGTCAAGCTAACTTGGGGCCCCTCAAAATGAAGGCCACTCTTGTTCCTGGTCATTTTTAGCGAATAAATCTTTCGCCTTTTCCTAAAGATTTCCGTGGTCAAGAACAATAAGGAGTCTATAGACTTATTTTTCCTTAAACCCTACATTTTTGTAGGGTAATAAATTATATAATAACAGACTAATGGGAGAAAATGTTTCACTTTGTTTTCTCACCATAGTATATAAGAAAATGAAAGCAGGTTTGCCTTCAGTCGATTTTGTATGCAAAAATTTAATGGTTTTCCTTTTTGTTTAATCCATGTATAAATTTATTTTCATGTTAATTTAACGACATTTTTCACCAAAAATCTCACTTTGTAATAGTGTCTGTTAAAACGTGAAAATACCTATTCAAAGTAAAAATATGCTTTCTCTTGAATTCTTCTCTTCAAAGTTGCCAAAGCACTTACATTTTTTAACGAGGCGTTCATAGATAGATTTCGTTTTTGTGTATACTCCATGTTTGCCTATTGTAAAAATGAACGCGAGTCATGTACGTTATATGTTTGTGATAAAAAATGTGATTTTCATTTTATTTTTTTTTTATTTTTTGGTTGTTAAAAAGTACGTTTTATGCGACAGATTATTAAAAGAAAGTGTAGAAAAAGTAGCCGATATAAATCAGTACGTCTCTTCTTGTTTTATACGCTCCAACCCTACTGAACCCCCTAGAATTATACAGGGGAAGATAACTTTATTAACTGGGGCTGCCAGGGAGATAAATGTGATTTTTTTTTTTAAATAATCTCATTTTTTTCTAAAATACTCTCTACTATGCAGAATTATAATAGATAGAATAATTTGGTAATCAAGCAGTATCATATACATCTGTAAAATTGAATTAATTAATTCGACAAAATGACATTTCAGGATCGCGCCTGTTGAACGACGCTGTCAAGCTAACTTGGGGCCCCTCAAAATGAAGGCCACTCTTGTTCCTGGTCATTTTTAGCGAATAAATCTTTCGCCTTTTCCTAAAGATTTCCGTGGTCAAGAACAATAAGGAGTCTATAGACTTATTTTTCCTTAAACCCTACATTTTTGTAGGGTAATAAATTATATAATAACAGACTAATGGGAGAAAATGTTTCACTTTGTTTTCTCACCATAGTATATAAGAAAATGAAAGCAGGTTTGCCTTCAGTCGATTTTGTATGCAAAAATTTAATGGTTTTCCTTTTTGTTTAATCCATGTATAAATTTATTTTCATGTTAATTTAACGACATTTTTCACCAAAAATCTCACTTTGTAATAGTGTCTGTTAAAACGTGAAAATACCTATTCAAAGTAAAAATATGCTTTCTCTTGAATTCTTCTCTTCAAAGTTGCCAAAGCACTTACATTTTTTAACGAGGCGTTCATAGATAGATTTCGTTTTTGTGTATACTCCATGTTTGCCTATTGTAAAAATGAACGCGAGTCATGTACGTTATATGTTTGTGATAAAAAATGTGATTTTCATTTTATTTTTTTTTTATTTTTTGGTTGTTAAAAAGTACGTTTTATGCGACAGATTATTAAAAGAAAGTGTAGAAAAAGTAGCCGATATAAATCAGTACGTCTCTTCTTGTTTTATACGCTCCAACCCTACTGAACCCCCTAGAATTATACAGGGGAAGATAACTTTATTAACTGGGGCTGCCAGGGAGATAAATGTGATTTTTTTTTTAAATAATCTCATTTTTTTCTAAAATACTCTCTACTATGCAGAATTATAATAGATAGAATAATTTGGTAATCAAGCAGTATCATATACATCTGTAAAATTGAATTAATTAATTCGACAAAATGACATTTCAGGATCGCGCCTGTTGAACGACGCTGTCAAGCTAACTTGGGGCCCCTCAAAATGAAGGCCACTCTTGTTCCTGGTCATTTTTAGCGAATAAATCTTTCGCCTTTTCCTAAAGATTTCCGTGGTCAAGAACAATAAGGAGTCTATAGACTTATTTTTCCTTAAACCCTACATTTTTGTAGGGTAATAAATTATATAATAACAGACTAATGGGAGAAAATGTTTCACTTTGTTTTCTCACCATAGTATATAAGAAAATGAAAGCAGGTTTGCCTTCAGTCGATTTTGTATGCAAAAATTTAATGGTTTTCCTTTTTGTTTAATCCATGTATAAATTTATTTTCATGTTAATTTAACGACATTTTTCACCAAAAATCTCACTTTGTAATAGTGTCTGTTAAAACGTGAAAATACCTATTCAAAGTAAAAATATGCTTTCTCTTGAATTCTTCTCTTCAAAGTTGCCAAAGCACTTACATTTTTTAACGAGGCGTTCATAGATAGATTTCGTTTTTGTGTATACTCCATGTTTGCCTATTGTAAAAATGAACGCGAGTCATGTACGTTATATGTTTGTGATAAAAAATGTGATTTTCATTTTATTTTTTTTTTATTTTTTGGTTGTTAAAAAGTACGTTTTATGCGACAGATTATTAAAAGAAAGTGTAGAAAAAGTAGCCGATATAAATCAGTACGTCTCTTCTTGTTTTATACGCTCCAACCCTACTGAACCCCCTAGAATTATACAGGGGAAGATAACTTTATTAACTGGGGCTGCCAGGGAGATAAATGTGATTTTTTTTTTTAAATAATCTCATTTTTTTCTAAAATACTCTCTACTATGCAGAATTATAATAGATAGAATAATTTGGTAATCAAGCAGTATCATATACATCTGTAAAATTGAATTAATTAATTCGACAAAATGACATTTCAGGATCGCGCCTGTTGAACGACGCTGTCAAGCTAACTTGGGGCCCCTCAAAATGAAGGCCACTCTTGTTCCTGGTCATTTTTAGCGAATAAATCTTTCGCCTTTTCCTAAAGATTTCCGTGGTCAAGAACAATAAGGAGTCTATAGACTTATTTTTCCTTAAACCCTACATTTTTGTAGGGTAATAAATTATATAATAACAGACTAATGGGAGAAAATGTTTCACTTTGTTTTCTCACCATAGTATATAAGAAAATGAAAGCAGGTTTGCCTTCAGTCGATTTTGTATGCAAAAATTTAATGGTTTTCCTTTTTGTTTAATCCATGTATAAATTTATTTTCATGTTAATTTAACGACATTTTTCACCAAAAATCTCACTTTGTAATAGTGTCTGTTAAAACGTGAAAATACCTATTCAAAGTAAAAATATGCTTTCTCTTGAATTCTTCTCTTCAAAGTTGCCAAAGCACTTACATTTTTTAACGAGGCGTTCATAGATAGATTTCGTTTTTGTGTATACTCCATGTTTGCCTATTGTAAAAATGAACGCGAGTCATGTACGTTATATGTTTGTGATAAAAAATGTGATTTTCATTTTATTTTTTTTTTATTTTTTGGTTGTTAAAAAGTACGTTTTATGCGACAGATTATTAAAAGAAAGTGTAGAAAAAGTAGCCGATATAAATCAGTACGTCTCTTCTTGTTTTATACGCTCCAACCCTACTGAACCCCCTAGAATTATACAGGGGAAGATAACTTTATTAACTGGGGCTGCCAGGGAGATAAATGTGATTTTTTTTTTTAAATAATCTCATTTTTTTCTAAAATACTCTCTACTATGCAGAATTATAATAGATAGAATAATTTGGTAATCAAGCAGTATCATATACATCTGTAAAATTGAATTAATTAATTCGACAAAATGACATTTCAGGATCGCGCCTGTTGAACGACGCTGTCAAGCTAACTTGGGGCCCCTCAAAATGAAGGCCACTCTTGTTCCTGGTCATTTTTAGCGAATAAATCTTTCGCCTTTTCCTAAAGATTTCCGTGGTCAAGAACAATAAGGAGTCTATAGACTTATTTTTCCTTAAACCCTACATTTTTGTAGGGTAATAAATTATATAATAACAGACTAATGGGAGAAAATGTTTCACTTTGTTTTCTCACCATAGTATATAAGAAAATGAAAGCAGGTTTGCCTTCAGTCGATTTTGTATGCAAAAATTTAATGGTTTTCCTTTTTGTTTAATCCATGTATAAATTTATTTTCATGTTAATTTAACGACATTTTTCACCAAAAATCTCACTTTGTAATAGTGTCTGTTAAAACGTGAAAATACCTATTCAAAGTAAAAATATGCTTTCTCTTGAATTCTTCTCTTCAAAGTTGCCAAAGCACTTACATTTTTTAACGAGGCGTTCATAGATAGATTTCGTTTTTGTGTATACTCCATGTTTGCCTATTGTAAAAATGAACGCGAGTCATGTACGTTATATGTTTGTGATAAAAAATGTGATTTTCATTTTATTTTTTTTTTATTTTTTGGTTGTTAAAAAGTACGTTTTA
Source organism: Euprymna scolopes (assembly GCF_053919585.1). NCBI lineage: Eukaryota > Metazoa > Mollusca > Cephalopoda > Sepiida > Sepiolidae > Euprymna > Euprymna scolopes. The sequence goes on along the minus strand of NW_027633579.1, from coordinate 8,933 downwards.
TGCGACAGATTATTAAAAGAAAGTGTAGAAAAAGTAGCCGATATAAATCAGTACGTCTCTTCTTGTTTTATACGCTCCAACCCTACTGAACCCCCTAGAATTATACAGGGGAAGATAACTTTATTAACTGGGGCTGCCAGGGAGATAAATGTGATTTTTTTTTTTAAATAATCTCATTTTTTTCTAAAATACTCTCTACTATGCAGAATTATAATAGATAGAATAATTTGGTAATCAAGCAGTATCATATACATCTGTAAAATTGAATTAATTAATTCGACAAAATGACATTTCAGGATCGCGCCTGTTGAACGACGCTGTCAAGCTAACTTGGGGCCCCTCAAAATGAAGGCCACTCTTGTTCCTGGTCATTTTTAGCGAATAAATCTTTCGCCTTTTCCTAAAGATTTCCGTGGTCAAGAACAATAAGGAGTCTATAGACTTATTTTTCCTTAAACCCTACATTTTTGTAGGGTAATAAATTATATAATAACAGACTAATGGGAGAAAATGTTTCACTTTGTTTTCTCACCATAGTATATAAGAAAATGAAAGCAGGTTTGCCTTCAGTCGATTTTGTATGCAAAAATTTAATGGTTTTCCTTTTTGTTTAATCCATGTATAAATTTATTTTCATGTTAATTTAACGACATTTTTCACCAAAAATCTCACTTTGTAATAGTGTCTGTTAAAACGTGAAAATACCTATTCAAAGTAAAAATATGCTTTCTCTTGAATTCTTCTCTTCAAAGTTGCCAAAGCACTTACATTTTTTAACGAGGCGTTCATAGATAGATTTCGTTTTTGTGTATACTCCATGTTTGCCTATTGTAAAAATGAACGCGAGTCATGTACGTTATATGTTTGTGATAAAAAATGTGATTTTCATTTTATTTTTTTTTTATTTTTTGGTTGTTAAAAAGTACGTTTTATGCGACAGATTATTAAAAGAAAGTGTAGAAAAAGTAGCCGATATAAATCAGTACGTCTCTTCTTGTTTTATACGCTCCAACCCTACTGAACCCCCTAGAATTATACAGGGGAAGATAACTTTATTAACTGGGGCTGCCAGGGAGATAAATGTGATTTTTTTTTTTAAATAATCTCATTTTTTTCTAAAATACTCTCTACTATGCAGAATTATAATAGATAGAATAATTTGGTAATCAAGCAGTATCATATACATCTGTAAAATTGAATTAATTAATTCGACAAAATGACATTTCAGGATCGCGCCTGTTGAACGACGCTGTCAAGCTAACTTGGGGCCCCTCAAAATGAAGGCCACTCTTGTTCCTGGTCATTTTTAGCGAATAAATCTTTCGCCTTTTCCTAAAGATTTCCGTGGTCAAGAACAATAAGGAGTCTATAGACTTATTTTTCCTTAAACCCTACATTTTTGTAGGGTAATAAATTATATAATAACAGACTAATGGGAGAAAATGTTTCACTTTGTTTTCTCACCATAGTATATAAGAAAATGAAAGCAGGTTTGCCTTCAGTCGATTTTGTATGCAAAAATTTAATGGTTTTCCTTTTTGTTTAATCCATGTATAAATTTATTTTCATGTTAATTTAACGACATTTTTCACCAAAAATCTCACTTTGTAATAGTGTCTGTTAAAACGTGAAAATACCTATTCAAAGTAAAAATATGCTTTCTCTTGAATTCTTCTCTTCAAAGTTGCCAAAGCACTTACATTTTTTAACGAGGCGTTCATAGATAGATTTCGTTTTTGTGTATACTCCATGTTTGCCTATTGTAAAAATGAACGCGAGTCATGTACGTTATATGTTTGTGATAAAAAATGTGATTTTCATTTTATTTTTTTTTTATTTTTTGGTTGTTAAAAAGTACGTTTTATGCGACAGATTATTAAAAGAAAGTGTAGAAAAAGTAGCCGATATAAATCAGTACGTCTCTTCTTGTTTTATACGCTCCAACCCTACTGAACCCCCTAGAATTATACAGGGGAAGATAACTTTATTAACTGGGGCTGCCAGGGAGATAAATGTGATTTTTTTTTTTAAATAATCTCATTTTTTTCTAAAATACTCTCTACTATGCAGAATTATAATAGATAGAATAATTTGGTAATCAAGCAGTATCATATACATCTGTAAAATTGAATTAATTAATTCGACAAAATGACATTTCAGGATCGCGCCTGTTGAACGACGCTGTCAAGCTAACTTGGGGCCCCTCAAAATGAAGGCCACTCTTGTTCCTGGTCATTTTTAGCGAATAAATCTTTCGCCTTTTCCTAAAGATTTCCGTGGTCAAGAACAATAAGGAGTCTATAGACTTATTTTTCCTTAAACCCTACATTTTTGTAGGGTAATAAATTATATAATAACAGACTAATGGGAGAAAATGTTTCACTTTGTTTTCTCACCATAGTATATAAGAAAATGAAAGCAGGTTTGCCTTCAGTCGATTTTGTATGCAAAAATTTAATGGTTTTCCTTTTTGTTTAATCCATGTATAAATTTATTTTCATGTTAATTTAACGACATTTTTCACCAAAAATCTCACTTTGTAATAGTGTCTGTTAAAACGTGAAAATACCTATTCAAAGTAAAAATATGCTTTCTCTTGAATTCTTCTCTTCAAAGTTGCCAAAGCACTTACATTTTTTAACGAGGCGTTCATAGATAGATTTCGTTTTTGTGTATACTCCATGTTTGCCTATTGTAAAAATGAACGCGAGTCATGTACGTTATATGTTTGTGATAAAAAATGTGATTTTCATTTTATTTTTTTTTTATTTTTTGGTTGTTAAAAAGTACGTTTTATGCGACAGATTATTAAAAGAAAGTGTAGAAAAAGTAGCCGATATAAATCAGTACGTCTCTTCTTGTTTTATACGCTCCAACCCTACTGAACCCCCTAGAATTATACAGGGGAAGATAACTTTATTAACTGGGGCTGCCAGGGAGATAAATGTGATTTTTTTTTTTAAATAATCTCATTTTTTTCTAAAATACTCTCTACTATGCAGAATTATAATAGATAGAATAATTTGGTAATCAAGCAGTATCATATACATCTGTAAAATTGAATTAATTAATTCGACAAAATGACATTTCAGGATCGCGCCTGTTGAACGACGCTGTCAAGCTAACTTGGGGCCCCTCAAAATGAAGGCCACTCTTGTTCCTGGTCATTTTTAGCGAATAAATCTTTCGCCTTTTCCTAAAGATTTCCGTGGTCAAGAACAATAAGGAGTCTATAGACTTATTTTTCCTTAAACCCTACATTTTTGTAGGGTAATAAATTATATAATAACAGACTAATGGGAGAAAATGTTTCACTTTGTTTTCTCACCATAGTATATAAGAAAATGAAAGCAGGTTTGCCTTCAGTCGATTTTGTATGCAAAAATTTAATGGTTTTCCTTTTTGTTTAATCCATGTATAAATTTATTTTCATGTTAATTTAACGACATTTTTCACCAAAAATCTCACTTTGTAATAGTGTCTGTTAAAACGTGAAAATACCTATTCAAAGTAAAAATATGCTTTCTCTTGAATTCTTCTCTTCAAAGTTGCCAAAGCACTTACATTTTTTAACGAGGCGTTCATAGATAGATTTCGTTTTTGTGTATACTCCATGTTTGCCTATTGTAAAAATGAACGCGAGTCATGTACGTTATATGTTTGTGATAAAAAATGTGATTTTCATTTTATTTTTTTTTTATTTTTTGGTTGTTAAAAAGTACGTTTTATGCGACAGATTATTAAAAGAAAGTGTAGAAAAAGTAGCCGATATAAATCAGTACGTCTCTTCTTGTTTTATACGCTCCAACCCTACTGAACCCCCTAGAATTATACAGGGGAAGATAACTTTATTAACTGGGGCTGCCAGGGAGATAAATGTGATTTTTTTTTTTAAATAATCTCATTTTTTCTAAAATACTCTCTACTATGCAGAATTATAATAGATAGAATAATTTGGTAATCAAGCAGTATCATATACATCTGTAAAATTGAATTAATTAATTCGACAAAATGACATTTCAGGATCGCGCCTGTTGAACGACGCTGTCAAGCTAACTTGGGGCCCCTCAAAATGAAGGCCACTCTTGTTCCTGGTCATTTTTAGCGAATAAATCTTTCGCCTTTTCCTAAAGATTTCCGTGGTCAAGAACAATAAGGAGTCTATAGACTTATTTTTCCTTAAACCCTACATTTTTGTAGGGTAATAAATTATATAATAACAGACTAATGGGAGAAAATGTTTCACTTTGTTTTCTCACCATAGTATATAAGAAAATGAAAGCAGGTTTGCCTTCAGTCGATTTTGTATGCAAAAATTTAATGGTTTTCCTTTTTGTTTAATCCATGTATAAATTTATTTTCATGTTAATTTAACGACATTTTTCACCAAAAATCTCACTTTGTAATAGTGTCTGTTAAAACGTGAAAATACCTATTCAAAGTAAAAATATGCTTTCTCTTGAATTCTTCTCTTCAAAGTTGCCAAAGCACTTACATTTTTTAACGAGGCGTTCATAGATAGATTTCGTTTTTGTGTATACTCCATGTTTGCCTATTGTAAAAATGAACGCGAGTCATGTACGTTATATGTTTGTGACAAAATGTTTTTTTTTATTTTATTTATTTTTTGGTTGTTAAAAAGTACGTTTTATGCGACAGATTATTAAAAGAAAGTGTAGAAAAAGTAGCCGATATAAATCAGTACGTCTCTTCTTGTTTTATACGCTCCAACCCTACTGAACCCCCTAGAATTATACAGGGGAAGATAACTTTATTAACTGGGGCTGCCAGGGAGATAAATGTGATTTTTTTTAAAATAGTCTCATTTTTTCTAAAATACTCTCTACTATGCAGAATTATAATAGATAGAATAATTTGGTAATCAAGCAGTATCATATACATCTGTAAAATTGAATTAATTAATTCGACAAAATGACATTTCAGGATCGCGCCTGTTGAACGACGCTGTCAAGCTAACTTGGGGCCCCTCAAAATGAAGGCCACTCTTGTTCCTGGTCATTTTTAGCGAATAAATCTTTCGCCTTTTCCTAAAGATTTCCGTGGTCAAGAACAATAAGGAGTCTATAGACTTATTTTTCCTTAAACCCTACATTTTTGTAGGGTAATAAATTATATAATAACAGACTAATGGGAGAAAATGTTTCACTTTGTTTTCTCACCATAGTATATAAGAAAATGAAAGCAGGTTTGCCTTCAGTCGATTTTGTATGCAAAAATTTAATGGTTTTCCTTTTTGTTTAATCCATGTATAAATTTATTTTCATGTTAATTTAACGACATTTTTCACCAAAAATCTCACTTTGTAATAGTGTCTGTTAAAACGTGAAAATACCTATTCAAAGTAAAAATATGCTTTCTCTTGAATTCTTCTCTTCAAAGTTGCCAAAGCACTTACATTTTTTAACGAGGCGTTCATAGATAGATTTCGTTTTTGTGTATACTCCATGTTTGCCTATTGTAAAAATGAACGCGAGTCATGTACGTTATATGTTTGTGATAAAAAATGTGATTTTCATTTTATTTTTTTTTTATTTTTTGGTTGTTAAAAAGTACGTTTTATGCGACAGATTATTAAAAGAAAGTGTAGAAAAAGTAGCCGATATAAATCAGTACGTCTCTTCTTGTTTTATACGCTCCAACCCTACTGAACCCCCTAGAATTATACAGGGGAAGATAACTTTATTAACTGGGGCTGCCAGGGAGATAAATGTGATTTTTTTTTTTAAATAATCTCATTTTTTTCTAAAATACTCTCTACTATGCAGAATTATAATAGATAGAATAATTTGGTAATCAAGCAGTATCATATACATCTGTAAAATTGAATTAATTAATTCGACAAAATGACATTTCAGGATCGCGCCTGTTGAACGACGCTGTCAAGCTAACTTGGGGCCCCTCAAAATGAAGGCCACTCTTGTTCCTGGTCATTTTTAGCGAATAAATCTTTCGCCTTTTCCTAAAGATTTCCGTGGTCAAGAACAATAAGGAGTCTATAGACTTATTTTTCCTTAAACCCTACATTTTTGTAGGGTAATAAATTATATAATAACAGACTAATGGGAGAAAATGTTTCACTTTGTTTTCTCACCATAGTATATAAGAAAATGAAAGCAGGTTTGCCTTCAGTCGATTTTGTATGCAAAAATTTAATGGTTTTCCTTTTTGTTTAATCCATGTATAAATTTATTTTCATGTTAATTTAACGACATTTTTCACCAAAAATCTCACTTTGTAATAGTGTCTGTTAAAACGTGAAAATACCTATTCAAAGTAAAAATATGCTTTCTCTTGAATTCTTCTCTTCAAAGTTGCCAAAGCACTTACATTTTTTAACGAGGCGTTCATAGATAGATTTCGTTTTTGTGTATACTCCATGTTTGCCTATTGTAAAAATGAACGCGAGTCATGTACGTTATATGTTTGTGATAAAAAATGTGATTTTCATTTTATTTTTTTTTTATTTTTTGGTTGTTAAAAAGTACGTTTTATGCGACAGATTATTAAAAGAAAGTGTAGAAAAAGTAGCCGATATAAATCAGTACGTCTCTTCTTGTTTTATACGCTCCAACCCTACTGAACCCCCTAGAATTATACAGGGGAAGATAACTTTATTAACTGGGGCTGCCAGGGAGATAAATGTGATTTTTTTTTTTAAATAATCTCATTTTTTTCTAAAATACTCTCTACTATGCAGAATTATAATAGATAGAATAATTTGGTAATCAAGCAGTATCATATACATCTGTAAAATTGAATTAATTAATTCGACAAAATGACATTTCAGGATCGCGCCTGTTGAACGACGCTGTCAAGCTAACTTGGGGCCCCTCAAAATGAAGGCCACTCTTGTTCCTGGTCATTTTTAGCGAATAAATCTTTCGCCTTTTCCTAAAGATTTCCGTGGTCAAGAACAATAAGGAGTCTATAGACTTATTTTTCCTTAAACCCTACATTTTTGTAGGGTAATAAATTATATAATAACAGACTAATGGGAGAAAATGTTTCACTTTGTTTTCTCACCATAGTATATAAGAAAATGAAAGCAGGTTTGCCTTCAGTCGATTTTGTATGCAAAAATTTAATGGTTTTCCTTTTTGTTTAATCCATGTATAAATTTATTTTCATGTTAATTTAACGACATTTTTCACCAAAAATCTCACTTTGTAATAGTGTCTGTTAAAACGTGAAAATACCTATTCAAAGTAAAAATATGCTTTCTCTTGAATTCTTCTCTTCAAAGTTGCCAAAGCACTTACATTTTTTAACGAGGCGTTCATAGATAGATTTCGTTTTTGTGTATACTCCATGTTTGCCTATTGTAAAAATGAACGCGAGTCATGTACGTTATATGTTTGTGATAAAAAATGTGATTTTCATTTTATTTTTTTTTTATTTTTTGGTTGTTAAAAAGTACGTTTTATGCGACAGATTATTAAAAGAAAGTGTAGAAAAAGTAGCCGATATAAATCAGTACGTCTCTTCTTGTTTTATACGCTCCAACCCTACTGAACCCCCTAGAATTATACAGGGGAAGATAACTTTATTAACTGGGGCTGCCAGGGAGATAAATGTGATTTTTTTTTTTAAATAATCTCATTTTTTTCTAAAATACTCTCTACTATGCAGAATTATAATAGATAGAATAATTTGGTAATCAAGCAGTATCATATACATCTGTAAAATTGAATTAATTAATTCGACAAAATGACATTTCAGGATCGCGCCTGTTGAACGACGCTGTCAAGCTAACTTGGGGCCCCTCAAAATGAAGGCCACTCTTGTTCCTGGTCATTTTTAGCGAATAAATCTTTCGCCTTTTCCTAAAGATTTCCGTGGTCAAGAACAATAAGGAGTCTATAGACTTATTTTTCCTTAAACCCTACATTTTTGTAGGGTAATAAATTATATAATAACAGACTAATGGGAGAAAATGTTTCACTTTGTTTTCTCACCATAGTATATAAGAAAATGAAAGCAGGTTTGCCTTCAGTCGATTTTGTATGCAAAAATTTAATGGTTTTCCTTTTTGTTTAATCCATGTATAAATTTATTTTCATGTTAATTTAACGACATTTTTCACCAAAAATCTCACTTTGTAATAGTGTCTGTTAAAACGTGAAAATACCTATTCAAAGTAAAAATATGCTTTCTCTTGAATTCTTCTCTTCAAAGTTGCCAAAGCACTTACATTTTTTAACGAGGCGTTCATAGATAGATTTCGTTTTTGTGTATACTCCATGTTTGCCTATTGTAAAAATGAACGCGAGTCATGTACGTTATATGTTTGTGATAAAAAATGTGATTTTCATTTTATTTTTTTTTTATTTTTTGGTTGTTAAAAAGTACGTTTTATGCGACAGATTATTAAAAGAAAGTGTAGAAAAAGTAGCCGATATAAATCAGTACGTCTCTTCTTGTTTTATACGCTCCAACCCTACTGAACCCCCTAGAATTATACAGGGGAAGATAACTTTATTAACTGGGGCTGCCAGGGAGATAAATGTGATTTTTTTTTTTAAATAATCTCATTTTTTTCTAAAATACTCTCTACTATGCAGAATTATAATAGATAGAATAATTTGGTAATCAAGCAGTATCATATACATCTGTAAAATTGAATTAATTAATTCGACAAAATGACATTTCAGGATCGCGCCTGTTGAACGACGCTGTCAAGCTAACTTGGGGCCCCTCAAAATGAAGGCCACTCTTGTTCCTGGTCATTTTTAGCGAATAAATCTTTCGCCTTTTCCTAAAGATTTCCGTGGTCAAGAACAATAAGGAGTCTATAGACTTATTTTTCCTTAAACCCTACATTTTTGTAGGGTAATAAATTATATAATAACAGACTAATGGGAGAAAATGTTTCACTTTGTTTTCTCACCATAGTATATAAGAAAATGAAAGCA
>NW_027633578.1:32500-37370 GCF_053919585.1 Euprymna scolopes | reverse complement strand
TGTAACCAACCCCGTGAACGAGGAATTCCCGGTAGGCGCGGGTCAACAGCCCGCGTCGATCACGTCCCTGCCCTTTGTACACACCGCCCGTCGCTACTACCGATCGAACGGTCCGGTGAGGTCCTCGGATCTGGCCGACGACGCCGCCGGGCAGTGCGCGACGTGTCCGTCACGACACTCGTGCATCTACGCCTCGGCGTTCGATGCCTGGAGAAGACGACCGAACCCGATCGTTTAGAGGAAGTAAAAGTCGTAACAAGGTTTCCGTAGGTGAACCTGCGGAAGGATCATTACCGTTTTCCCGTTCGAGACTGGTTTGTTGTTTTCCGGCCTACCTCCTCTGTCTGTCGGCGTCAACGCCTCGAATGCGCGCAAACAAACCTATAAAAGGCGGAGCGAGAGATAGATTTGTGGTGACGCGGAGGTTTTTAAAGCCCCAGCTCTTCTTGCTTGCTTCCGCGTCTTACCACCTGTTTGTTTTTTCGCCCACCGCAAGTGATGGCCGCTTCTTCTTTGCCTTGTCGCCGCTTTATCGTTTTTTTTGTTTTTTTGCAGCCGCTGTGCCACCGCCGCTAGCTAAAAAAACAAACTACTCGCGACATTGCAATGCCGTCACGCCTCCTCGCACAGACCTCCTCGCACACTACTAAATCTATATAAACAAAAACTAATATAAAAAAACCAAGTGCTGAACCCTGGACGGGGGATCACTCGGCTCGTCCGTCGATGAAGAGCGCGGCCAGCCGCGATAACTGATGCGAATTGCAGGACTCAGTGAACATCGACACCTCGAACGCACATTGCGGCCCCGAGATCCCTTGTCTCGGGGCCACGTCCGGTCGAGAGGCGGAACGTTACATGTCTTTCTCCGTTAACGAAACGACATCTTGCCGTCCCCGTGCCCGCCCGGTCCTCGGCACGGTGGTAACCGGGACGTCGCAGGAGCGAGTGACGAGGGGGAAGAAAAATAAAAAAAGAATTGACTCCTTTCAATGTCTTTTTTTTTTTTAAAACCCTCTCCGGCCTCCTCCTTCGTCTCCCGCTGGCAGACCGCGGAGTCTTTTCCCTTTTCGACCGCGTGAAGAAACACTGTGGAGGAGGAGCAGGAGGAGTCTGTCCGAAAGCAGCCGAAGGGAGACCAAAAAAAAAGTACCGACCTAACCGACTGCCGACGTAAGCGCCGCCTGCTCGTCTCGCTCTCTGCCTCATGAAGGTGTCTCTCAGCGACGCCTCGAGCAGCGCGACGAGCACGGCCGTCGCACCGTAAAAAGGTGGCCGCGTCGTAGGCAACGCAACGTCGGATGGGGAGGACCCACGCTTTTTTTTAATTGTTGGCTTCTTCATTTTCGGTCGGACGGGCGCTATATCGGCCAGCCGTCGTCACACGGAGGGTACCGATCGAGATTCCTCTCCTCCAAACACCACACTCTACTAAAAACCGCCGCCCTCGGCTCGGACGAGACGACCCGCTGAACTTAAGCATATCGCTAAGCGGAGGAAAAGAAACCAACCGGGATTCCCTTAGTAACGGCGAGTGAACCGGGAGAAGCCCAACGCCGAATCCCGTCGCAAGTTAAAGGCTTCGGGACGTGTGGCGCATGGGTCGAAGGCAGCCGTTCGTTTTCGTCTCGCATAGTTCGGAGTTCCCTCGATCGGGGCCGCCCGCGGCGGGTGCCAGGCCCATTCGGTGCGGACGGCGAGCGACGGCCTTCGATCCGAGAGTCGGGTTGCTTGGGAACGCAGCCCAAATCGGGTGGTAAGCTCCATCCAAGGCTAAATACCGGGACGAGTCCGATAGTCGACAAGTACCGTGAGGGAAAGTTGAAAAGAACTTTGGAGAGAGAGTTCAAGAGAACGTGAAACCGCCCAGGGGTAAACGGGTGGGACCGCTCACCGCGATCGCGGGGGGACTCAGTCCGGTGCTGCCTAGGCTCGAGCCCAAACTCGATGTGTGTTCTTGAAAGAGAGGCCGTCGCGGCACAGGTCGTCGTTCGTCGTGTCCGCGGGGGACTCGTTCCCCGCGGTTCCAGCTTTTGTGCCCGCGTCGCCGACGAAGGAGACGGGCCGCGTGGATAGCGGGAAGGGAAACGTGGTGACGACCGCGGCGTCGGTAGGTGGCTGCGTCGGTTGGCTGCGACGGGAGGGGACTCGTCCTCTCGATCGCTGCTGCCGCCGGGCCCTAACCCGCCGCATCCGTCGCCGCCGCTTCTTCTTTCCTCCTGCTCCCTCCGCGCGCGACTCCGCTGCACCCGTCCCCTTCATCATCGCTCGGCGTAATCATGGCGCGGGGCGCTTCGGCGCGACCTCCGCGCGGCCGGCACCGGACGCACTTCCCCTCCGGTCCGTCGTCGCGACCCGTTCCCGGCGTGCAGGTCGAACACGCGGGTTTTTTTTCCGTAGGCGGCAGGCGTTTCATCACCCTGAAAACCCCCGTCTTCCCACCTTGTGAAGTCGGGGGCCACCGGCCGTCGGGCCCGCGAACGTAACTGCCCCTTTCTGCCGGGAACGGAGGAAATCTGACACGATCCGTTACACGTGGCGAGCCGGTCCGTTTTGATCCCGCCGGAAGTCGCGTGCGGGCGACGCACTCTGTGTGTCGCTCCTTAGGCGCCCCACCGTCTCGGGCGCGTGCGCGATGAGAGGCGGGATAGGACTGGCGCGGCCTCGCCGTCACGCACCTCGCCGACGTTTCGGGTTCTTGTCGGGGGCAACCCCGCCCGCGCCCGTTTCCGTTTCCGGAGAGGTCGCTCGGCGACGCTTTTTTACTCGAGCCGCCCGCCACCCCGGGTCAGCGACGTGCATCGGCAACCCACCCGACCCGTCTTGAAACACGGACCGAGGAGTCCTGGCCGTTCGCGAGTCGTAGGGGCCACCTCTGACTAACCCCGAAGGCGAAGCGAAAGCGAGAGAGCGTGTAGGAGGGCGTCGATCGGGAGAGGTGTCGTGGCAAAGTCGTCCGGGGGTCGTCGGGGGGTGTCGTCGGTCTCGTGCCGTCGTCTTCTCCTCGCCTCACCCGCCTCCGAGCCGTGCCCGATCCCGCCGGCGCGGCGTTTTCGGCCTTCCGCCGTCGCTGCTGCGGTGCCCGCAACTTTTCCTTTTTTCTCTCTTCCCGAGAGAGATAGGAGAGGGAAGGCTCGTGGCTGACGTGCGGTTGTTTTTCCCTCCTCCCCGAGAGGGGACCGGCGCATCATCCAAAAAGGGGAATTGCCGGGCGCCAGCTTCCATATCCTCCTTCCGCCCATCGGTGAGATCCCGCGGCTTGAACTAGTCCTATTTTGTCGTCGAGTTTAGGCGCTGCGCGCGGGCGCATCACCCCCGGGTCGGTTTCCCCTTTTTCCGAGTACGACTCGGCCGACTCTGGCGTAGCGAGCGACCAGGGACCCGAAAGATGGCGATCCACGCCCGGTCGGGATGAAGCCAGAGGAAACTCTGGTGGAAGTCCGAAGCGCCTCTGACGTGCAAATCGATCGTCGGAACCGGGTGTAGGGGCGAAAGACCAATCGAGCCGTCTAGTAGCTGGTTCCCTCCGAAGTTTCCCTCAGGATAGCTGGCGCTCGATCGTCGCAATTCCATCCGGTAAAGCGAACGATTGGAGGCCCCGGGGCCGTTCACGGCCTCGACCTACTCTCGAACTCGGAACGGGTGGAACGGGCCGACTCTCCCGAACGACGGAGCCGACCCATCCGGCCGCCGCCGCCAGCACGCTTCGCTGGGCGGTTGGTCACCTCGAATGCGAGTGCCAAGTGGGCCACTTTTGGTAAGCAGAACTGGCGCTGTGGGATGAACCAAACGTCCGGCTAAGGTGCCTAACGCGACGCCCATGAGATCCCCGAAAGGGTGTCGGTCGATATAGACAGCAGGACGGTGGCCACGGAAGTCGGAATCCGCTAAGGAGTGTGTAACAACTCACCTGCCGAATCGACCGGCCCCGAAAATGGATGGCGCTGGAGCGACGGACCGATGCCGGACCGTCGCGGCGAGGAGCGATGAACTTTCGCGCCGAAACGATGCCGCGACGAGTAGGAGGGCGCCGCGGCGAGCACGGAAGCCTAGGGCGCGAGCCCGGGTGGAGCCGACCGCGGGTGCAGATCTCGGTGGTAGTAGCAAATATTCGAACGAGACCTTCGAAGACCGAAGTGGAGAAGGGTTCCGTGCCAACGGCGGTCGAGCACGGGTCAGTCGGTCCTAAGACGCGGGCGAAAGTCTTCCCGAAAGGCGCCGGATCCGTTATGAAAGGTGAAAGGAAAGCGAATCGAATCGAATCGAATCAAAAGCCCAAACAAAAAAAAAGCGGCCGGCCTCCCGTCGAAAGGGAATCGGGTTAATATTCCCGAACCCGGACTCGGAGAGGGCCCGGGGGTGGCGACGCTGTCGGCAGCGATGTCGGCGGCGCCCGTCGCTTCCCGGGCGAAACCGCGGTGACGCAAGCGAGCCCGGAGACGTCGCCGGGAGCCCCGGGAAGAGTTCTCTCTTCTTCGTAAAGGACCATGTCCGTGGAATCGGCTCGTCCGGAGATACGGAAAAGGTACCTGTAGAGCGCCGCGGCTCGGGCGGCGTCCGGTGCGCTTTCGGCGGCCCTGGAAAATCCGGGTCCGGTTTTCGCAGCTCTCGAGTCGGTCCGTACCCACCATCCGCAGCAGGTCTCCAAGGTGTACAGCCTCTCGTCGATGGCATCAATGTAGGTAAGGGAAGTCGGCAAAATGGATCCGTACCTTCGGAAGAAGGATTGGCTCCGAGGACCGGGTCGGTCGGGCCGTGCCCGCGCGAAGCGAGGAACCGGTACGGGGCTGTAGCGTTCGCTCCGTTCGCGCTTTGCGGCGAAGGCATAGGGGCCGCGGCGGTCCGTTGTGCGGCGGCGTGTTCCGGTCAA
>NW_027633578.1:17500-30000 GCF_053919585.1 Euprymna scolopes | reverse complement strand
TGGCTGTTTATTAAAATAAGTTGGAGTGAAAAAATGCTTACGGGGTTCCGGCACCCGGCCGCAGTCGATGTCATTAACATGATTTCTTTTATAAACAAAGTTTTAAACTTATAGATGATAACATTCACATGAAAACCAAATCTCATTTATTAAGATTTTCGATAGATTGAAAATAATGATAAATTGATTTTAGCAGGGCTGCTGAGTTAGCTTATAGGAGCGAGCTAAAGTAAGAAAGAAACACGCCGAAACACACCGACCGGCACCCCCGACGACGACCACGGGTAAACGGCGGGACTTTGCCGCCTCTTAAGCAAGTTTGACTGACGACTACCACGGCTATTCGGCTAGGTAGGTAGGTAGGTAGTCCTCCTCCTCGGCCACCTAGCCGTCGTCGTCGATCGAGCGACCGGGTATATTCAAGACGCCTCTACCGACACCACCACACCAGCGGGCAGTTTAGCGAGCTTGCCAACTCCTCTGCCTCCTCAAGCGCTTCCAGACGCCTACCGACACCACATGCTGCTGGCTGGCTGTCTGTTGTTACAATGGAATTTAAAAAAAAAAACAAACAAAAAACCCCAACTCTATTAAGATTTTCGATAGTTGGAAAATAATAATAAATTAAGATTTTCGATAGATTGAAAATAATGATAAATTGATTTTAGCAGGGCTGCTGAGTTAGCTTATAGGAGCGAGCTAAAGTAAGAAAGAAACACGCCGAAACACACCGACCGGCACCCCCGACGACGACCACGGGTAAACGGCGGGACTTTGCCGCCTCTTAAGCAAGTTTGACTGACGACTACCACGGCTATTCGGCTAGGTAGGTAGGTAGTCCTCCTCCTCGGCCACCTAGCCGTCGTCGTCGTCGATCGAGCGACCGGGTATATTCAAGACGCCTCTACCGACACCACCACACCAGCGGGCAGTTTAGCGAGCTTGCCAACTCCTCTGCCTCCTCAAGCGCTTCCAGACGCCTACCGACACCACATGCTGCTGGCTGGCTGTCTGTTGTTACAATGGAATTTAAAAAAAAAAACAAACAAAAAACCCCAACTCTATTAAGATTTTCGATAGTTGGAAAATAATAATAAATTAAGATTTTCGATAGATTGAAAATAATGATAAATTGATTTTAGCAGGGCTGCTGAGTTAGCTTATAGGAGCGAGCTAAAGTAAGAAAGAAACACGCCGAAACACACCGACCGGCACCCCCGACGACGACCACGGGTAAACGGCGGGACTAACTGTGACTCTCTTAAGGTGTGAGGAGGCTTTGCCTCTTAAGCAAGTTTGACTGACGCCCTACCGACACCGGTCAGGTCGGCGAGGCTCCCGGCGGCCCCGAGCGGGACCACAGGTTGCGGAAGGCGTCCAAGTGAGCGGCGGCGACGCCAGGAGGCCCCCGGGGTCGACTCCGCGGCCCCCGGGTCGGTGTGCGGGCCTCCAGAGCTCGATAAAGTAGTGGTGTCGCTAGCGGTCGAGAAGGCACTTTTCGACGCCTACTGCCACCCCCACATGGCGGTAGGCGCAAAACTGGAAAATCGCCGACCAGAAATGTCGCTTCGTATAATCGACGTTTTTTTTGACCACCATTTTCAGGTGTCGGAGGTGGGTCTGGACGAATACCAACACCATTTCTGGGGTTTCACAACCGCCCGGCTTCTCCGACATATGTTGGAAAGGAGTAGCGATCGAGCGAAGGGGGCTGTCGGTAGGCGGCCGCGGGTTGCATGTGTGCCCGGGACAGCACCCCCATCCAACTAAGGGGTGTCCCCCGGGGGCCAGGGGGACCTCGTCCAGGTCGGCCGGGCGCTTCCAGACGCCTACCGACACCGGTCAGGTCGGCGAGGCTCCCGGCGGCCCCGAGCGGGACCACAGGTTGCGGAAGGCGTCCAAGTGAGCGGCGGCGACGCCAGGAGGCCCCCGGGGTCGACTCCGCGGCCCCCGGGTCGGTGTGCGGGCCTCCAGAGCTCGATAAAGTAGTGGTGTCGCTAGCGGTCGAGAAGGCACTTTTCGACGCCTACTGCCACCCCCACATGGCGGTAGGCGCAAAACTGGAAAATCGCCGACCAGAAATGTCGCTTCGTATAATCGACGTTTTTTTTGACCACCATTTTCAGGTGTCGGAGGTGGGTCTGGACGAATACCAACACCATTTCTGGGGTTTCACAACCGCCCGGCTTCTCCGACATATGTTGGAAAGGAGTAGCGATCGAGCGAAGGGGGCTGTCGGTAGGCGGCCGCGGGTTGCATGTGTGCCCGGGACAGCACCCCCATCCAACTAAGGGGTGTCCCCCGGGGGCCAGGGGGACCTCGTCCAGGTCGGCCGGGCGCTTCCAGACGCCTACCGACACCGGTCAGGTCGGCGAGGCTCCCGGCGGCCCCGAGCGGGACCACAGGTTGCGGAAGGCGTCCAAGTGAGCGGCGGCGACGCCAGGAGGCCCCCGGGGTCGACTCCGCGGCCCCCGGGTCGGTGTGCGGGCCTCCAGAGCTCGATAAAGTAGTGGTGTCGCTAGCGGTCGAGAAGGCACTTTTCGACGCCTACTGCCACCCCCACATGGCGGTAGGTGTAAAATCGGAATAGACCGGACCAGGAATGTCGAGGGGGAAAAAAATGACAAAGTCCTGGTGTGCCTAGGCGTCGAGAAGGCACTTTGCGACGCCTACCGACATCCCCATGTGGCAGTAGGCGTAAAACTGGAAAATCGCCGACCAGAAATGTCGCTTCGTATAATCGACGTTTTTTTTGACCACCATTTTCAGGTGTCGGAGGTGGGTCTGGACGAATACCAACACCATTTCTGGGGTTTTCCAGTTTGAAAGTTTTATAAAACATGTTCGGTAGGAAGCACACTTTGGTGTGTCGGTTCGTCGGAGCAGCGACTCTTTGCCTCGTGGTGGTCCGGAACGTCTCTACGGGCTTGTCGCAAAGGCGTCAGAAAGTGGCATCTCCGCCGCCTAGGGCTGTCACCGTTATCGCTGTCGCCGCGCTCCAACTTGTTTTGATCCGCCGCCTTCGTTCCTGCCAACCGTGCGCCCGCTCATCGTCGTTAGGTTATAATACGTGGTACGTGTGTGTGCTTCTCCGTGGACCTAGGGCTGCTCGACGTGTCGAACGATATGTTGGAACAACTAACGGCTCCTTTTCCTGGTTCCATAGTCGTCGTGGTACCCGCGTCGTCAGCCATATCTATGTCCACCATGTTTAGCCGATACGTTTGCTGCAGCTTCTGCTTCCGCCTCAGCGTTCGCCGCTCTCAGCCGCCGCTGTTGTTGCTGCCGTTCTGCCATTCAACCACTACCTGCGAATCTTTCGATGATCGGCCGAACGACCCATCGCTGTGCGACCGATAAATCCTCCGGATTAGGGAGAAACGCCGCCGCTCTCTGCCGCCGTCGAACGGAAAAACGTACATTGTAACGAACGAACGAACGAACGAACGAATTAACGAACGAGCGAACAAACAAACAAAAATAGCCGCGGGGGATGCACTATGTAGATCCTGATCCCCTTGTAACCATACGTACGTTGTTCGATGCTCTCCCGTCCTGGAAGTCGCCGCAGCAAACAGGAGGATGAGCAGCAGCAGGCGCCGCCGCCGTAACCGCCGCCTGCCTGCCGCCTCCTACTCCTGTCAGCGTCCGATCTCACAGCCGTGTGAACGTTCGCTGACACCCGATTTCTTTCCGTCTGGCAAAACCTTGGACGTCCCGCTCGCGGTACACGTGCTGCAGCGACTTCTCGTCCGACAACGCATAAGCGTCGACGTCTGCCGCCGCATCTTCTGATACGTGGACGGTGATAGCGCTAGTCCCTTCTTGCGCCACCTCCACCTTTGTTAGCGCCAAAGAAGATCGATCGAGCAGTCGTGGTCGCAGTCGATTAACCCGTTTTCACCGTCCGCAGTTCCCAAGCCGCCGATCAAGTCGTTGCTCTTCTTGTTCGTTCTTCCCATACCGTCGATTTGCACGGCTGCCGGATGAGCCATCCTCTGTCCGGCGAAGCGCTCACGTCAGTGATCGATACTTGCACCGACAGTCCTCCCGCTCGCGACTCGGTGCTCGAATCGGACTCGTTCGTTTTTATCTCGATGCGATTGTGAAAAGGGGGACCGGTCGTCAATGTCGTGTGTGTCGACGATGTTGTTCGCCCGGTCCGCCGCGTTGTTGTCGTTTTTTTTTTTTTTTTTTTTTTCCCCTAACGTTCGCCGTCGCACGGACGAAAGGGTGAGAAAAAAAAAAAAAAGCTCGAAAAAGCCGCCCAAAAAAATCGGACCGAGGAGCCGCTTGCGAGAACGCGCCATGTGCACGTTGTCTCTCCTCGGTTTTCCGAGCACGAACACGACGCCGGTCGGTCGGTCGGTCGACGAAGGCGACGACGAAGGTGACGGGAAAATTTACGCCGCCGCTGCCCTGGTCCAGCTCCTCCCCGATGACGGCTGTGATGTTGACGTTGACGTTGGCGACGACGACGACGACGACGGAGACGACGACGACGACGAGACGGCATCGATGGCGACCACGATGACGACGACCTCGACGAGTTCAGTCTGCACCTTGACCTCCGATGTCCGTGTGCACTGCCGTCGTGCTGTTTGTCGTTTGTCGTATGTATCGCTGTCAAGGGTGCCGTTGTCGTTGTTGTTGTCGACGTTGTTGCTTGCTCTCTCGTCTCGGTCGGTTGGTACGTTGATGACGACGACGACGACGAAGACACGACGACGACGACGAGACGGCATCGATGGCGACCACGATGACGACGACCTCGACGATTCCAGTCTGCACCTTGACCTCCGATGTCCGTGTGCACTGCCGTCGTGCTGTTTGTCGTTTGTCGTATGTATCGCTGTCAAGGGTGCCGTTGTCGATGTTGTTGTTGTCGACGCTGTCGTCTGTTCTCTCTTCTCGGCCGGCTGTGACGTGGACGTTGACGACGACGACGACGAGACGGAATCGATGGCGACCACGATGACGACGACCTCGGCGAGTTCAGTCTGCACCTTGACCCTCGATGTCCGTGTGCACTGCCGTCGTGCTGCTTGTCGTTTGTCGTATGTATCGCTGTCAAGGGTGCCGTTGTCGTTGTTGTTGTCGACGTTGGTCGCTTTCGTTCTTTGAGTCTCGGTCTCGGTCCAAGTCAGGGGAGAAACAAAAAAGAGGCCATCAGCGCGGGCAGCGCGCTTCTTCTGACGGCGAACCCCCTCGAAAAATAAATAAACACGTGCCCGTCGTTGTAGTTGTCTGTCTTATGTCGGTCGGTCGGTCGGTCGGTCTGTCGTTCTGTCGAAACAAAGTCCCAAATTCCAACGATACCTGGTTGATCCTGCCAGTAGTCATATGCTTGTCTCAAAGCTTAAGCCATGCAAGTGTAAGTTCACGCCACGCATTAGAACGGGCGAAACCGCGAATGGCTCAGGAACCGGACCTAATCCTCGGGACCGTATTCCTCCTCGGAGGCGATGGATAACTGTGGCAATTCTAGAGCTAATACATGTGACACAGGCCGCGATCGGTCGGCGCGCCGTCGTCGCCACGCCTCGCGCGCTGGCACCCGCGTCGGCCGTTCCGGGTCGCGGCGCTACATATTAGACTGAGACCGATGCGCGTCATTCCGTCCTCCCGTCGTCGGCGTTCCCGCTCGCGGGTCCGTTCGGTGGCGGGGCTCATAGGGCGGCGCGCTCCGCTTTGGTGACTCTGGATAACTCACTGGTCGATCGCACGAGCTTTCACGCCCGGCGACGGGTCTCTCGAGGGTCCGCCCTATCAACTGTCGACGGTCGGTTAAGTGCCTACCGTGGTTACTACGGGTAACGGGGAATCGGGGTTCGATTCCGGAGAGGGAGCATGCGAAACGGCTACCACATCCAAGGAAGGCAGCAGGCGCGCAAATTACCCACTCCCGGCACGGGGAGGTAGTGACGAAAAATAACGACGCGGGACTCTGTCGAGGCCCCGCGATCGGAATGAGTACACTTCAAATCCGTTAACGAGGACCAACCGGAGGGCAAGTCTGGTGCCAGCAGCCGCGGTAATTCCAGCTCCGGTAGCGTATATTAAAGTTGTTGCGGTTAAAAAGCTCGTAGTCCGAACTCGGGTTCGTGGTCGCGCAAGCGGCCCCGGGGCGGCGGCGCCATCGTCCGTCGTTGACTTTGGTCGTCCGTTCGCATTCCCGGCCCTTTCCGCCGGTGTCAACCGCTAGCATACCCGCCACGCGGTCCTGCCGGCGAGGTGGACGAGGAGGTCGTGATCGGGATCCGGGAAAAAAAAAAACAAGTGGTCGTCGGTTTCGGTTCCGGGAGTAGTCTAACGGGGGGGTGCTACGTGTGTGTGTTTGGGTGCGTTCATTCGCATCCCCGCACTCTGACCCCCGCGCTTCTCTCCCTCTCCCTTTCCGCGCGTTCCTCTTTTTTTTTGAACCCCCCGGTCCGCTCCGAGTCCCTGCTTCGTGTCTTGTCTGCGCGCGTGTTGCGGTCGGCGGTTTCTCCTCCAAGGGTGCTCTTAACCGAGTGTCCGCGGCGGCCGGTACTGTTCACTTTGAAAAAATTAGAGTGCTCAGAGCGGGCTGTTCAAGCTTGCATACGATAAGCATGGAATGATGGAAGAGGGCCTCGTCTACGTCTGTCGGTCTCCGTCTACGGCGAGGCAATGATCGAAGGGAGCGGTCGGGGCCACTCGTATTGCGACGTTAGAGGTGAAATTCTTGGATCGTCGCAAGACGAACTGCAGCGATGGCGTGTGGCAAGCACGTTTTCCTCGATCAAGAGCGAAAGTCGGAGGTTCGAAGACGATCAGATACCGTCGTAGTTCCGACCGTAAACGATGCCGACCGGCGATCCGCCGGCGTTCGCTTCCATGACCCGGCGGGTAGCCTGCGGGAAACCAGAGTTCGGTTCCGGGGGGAGTATGGTTGCAAAGCTGAAACTTAAAGGAATTGACGGAAGGGCACCACCAGGAGTGGAGCCTGCGGCTTAATTTGACTCAACACGGGAAAACTCACCCGGTCCGGACACCGGTAGGATTGACAGATCGATAGCTCTTTCTCGATTCGGTGGGTGGTGGTGCATGGCCGTTCTTAGTTGGTGGAGCGATCCGTCTGGTTGATTCCGATAACGAACGAGACTCCGGCCTGCTAACTAGTGCGCCGATGTCAGTGATTTTTACGGCGGGCTCGGCGTCCTCCGTGGCGCTCGGGTCCGGGTCGGTTTTCTCACGCACTTCTTAGAGGGACGGGTGGCAGAAAGCCACACGAGGCGGAGCGATAACAGGTCTGTGATGCCCTTAGATGTCCGGGGCCGCACGCGCGCTACACTGGAGGTATCAGCGGGGACTTCGCCCCGGCCCGAGAGGGTTGGGAAACCTCTGAACCACCTCCCGTGATAGGGATCGGGGCCTGTAACCAACCCCGTGAACGAGGAATTCCCGGTAGGCGCGGGTCAACAGCCCGCGTCGATCACGTCCCTGCCCTTTGTACACACCGCCCGTCGCTACTACCGATCGAACGGTCCGGTGAGGTCCTCGGATCTGGCCGACGACGCCGCCGGGCAGTGCGCGACGTGTCCGTCACGACACTCGTGCATCTACGCCTCGGCGTTCGATGCCTGGAGAAGACGACCGAACCCGATCGTTTAGAGGAAGTAAAAGTCGTAACAAGGTTTCCGTAGGTGAACCTGCGGAAGGATCATTACCGTTTTCCCGTTCGAGACTGGTTTGTTGTTTTCCGGCCTACCTCCTCTGTCTGTCGGCGTCAACGCCTCGAATGCGCGCAAACAAACCTATAAAAGGCGGAGCGAGAGATAGATTTGTGGTGACGCGGAGGTTTTTAAAGCCCCAGCTCTTCTTGCTTGCTTCCGCGTCTTACCACCTGTTTGTTTTTTCGCCCACCGCAAGTGATGGCCGCTTCTTCTTTGCCTTGTCGCCGCTTTATCGTTTTTTTTGTTTTTTTGCAGCCGCTGTGCCACCGCCGCTAGCTAAAAAAACAAACTACTCGCGACATTGCAATGCCGTCACGCCTCCTCGCACAGACCTCCTCGCACACTACTAAATCTATATAAACAAAAACTAATATAAAAAAACCAAGTGCTGAACCCTGGACGGGGGATCACTCGGCTCGTCCGTCGATGAAGAGCGCGGCCAGCCGCGATAACTGATGCGAATTGCAGGACTCAGTGAACATCGACACCTCGAACGCACATTGCGGCCCCGAGATCCCTTGTCTCGGGGCCACGTCCGGTCGAGAGGCGGAACGTTACATGTCTTTCTCCGTTAACGAAACGACATCTTGCCGTCCCCGTGCCCGCCCGGTCCTCGGCACGGTGGTAACCGGGACGTCGCAGGAGCGAGTGACGAGGGGGAAGAAAAATAAAAAAAGAATTGACTCCTTTCAATGTCTTTTTTTTTTTTAAAACCCTCTCCGGCCTCCTCCTTCGTCTCCCGCTGGCAGACCGCGGAGTCTTTTCCCTTTTCGACCGCGTGAAGAAACACTGTGGAGGAGGAGGCAGGAGGAGTCTGTCCGAAAGCAGCCGAAGGGAGACCAAAAAAAAAGTACCGACCTAACCGACTGCCGACGTAAGCGCCGCCTGCTCGTCTCGCTCTCTGCCTCATGAAGGTGTCTCTCAGCGACGCCTCGAGCAGCGCGACGAGCACGGCCGTCGCACCGTAAAAAGGTGGCCGCGTCGTAGGCAACGCAACGTCGGATGGGGAGGACCCACGCTTTTTTTTAATTGTTGGCTTCTTCATTTTCGGTCGGACGGGCGCTATATCGGCCAGCCGTCGTCACACGGAGGGTACCGATCGAGATTCCCTCTCCTCCAAACACCACACTCTACTAAAAACCGCCGCCCTCGGCTCGGACGAGACGACCCGCTGAACTTAAGCATATCGCTAAGCGGAGGAAAAGAAACCAACCGGGATTCCCTTAGTAACGGCGAGTGAACCGGGAGAAGCCCAACGCCGAATCCCGTCGCAAGTTAAAGGCTTCGGGACGTGTGGCGCATGGGTCGAAGGCAGCCGTTCGTTTTCGTCTCGCATAGTTCGGAGTTCCCTCGATCGGGGCCGCCCGCGGCGGGTGCCAGGCCCATTCGGTGCGGACGGCGAGCGACGGCCTTCGATCCGAGAGTCGGGTTGCTTGGGAACGCAGCCCAAATCGGGTGGTAAGCTCCATCCAAGGCTAAATACCGGGACGAGTCCGATAGTCGACAAGTACCGTGAGGGAAAGTTGAAAAGAACTTTGGAGAGAGAGTTCAAGAGAACGTGAAACCGCCCAGGGGTAAACGGGTGGGACCGCTCACCGCGATCGCGGGGGGACTCAGTCCGGTGCTGCCTAGGCTCGAGCCCAAACTCGATGTGTGTTCTTGAAAGAGAGGCCGTCGCGGCACAGGTCGTCGTTCGTCGTGTCCGCGGGGGACTCGTTCCCCGCGGTTCCAGCTTTTGTGCCCGCGTCGCCGACGAAGGAGACGGGCCGCGTGGATAGCGGGAAGGGAAACGTGGTGACGACCGCGGCGTCGGTAGGTGGCTGCGTCGGTTGGCTGCGACGGAGGGGACTCGTCCTCTCGATCGCTGCTGCCGCCGGGCCCTAACCCGCCGCATCCGTCGCCGCCGCTTCTTCTTTCCTCCTGCTCCCTCCGCGCGCGACTCCGCTGCACCCGTCCCCTTCATCATCGCTCGGCGTAATCATGGCGCGGGCGCTTCGGCGCGACCTCCGCGCGGCCGGCACCGGACGCACTTCCCCTCCGGTCCGTCGTCGCGACCCGTTCCCGGCGTGCAGGTCGAACACGCGGGTTTTTTTCCGTAGGCGGCAGGCGTTTCATCACCCTGAAAACCCCCGTCTTCCCACCTTGTGAAGTCGGGGGCCACCGGCCGTCGGGCCCGCGAACGTAACTGCCCCTTTCTGCCGGGAACGGAGGAAATCTGACACGATCCGTTACACGTGGCGAGCCGGTCCGTTTTGATCCCGCCGGAAGTCGCGTGCGGGCGACGCACTCTGTGTGTCGCTCCTTAGGCGCCCCACCGTCTCGGGCGCGTGCGCGATGAGAGGCGGGATAGGACTGGCGCGGCCTCGCCGTCACGCACCTCGCCGACGTTTCGGGTTCTTGTCGGGGGCAACCCCGCCCGCGCCCGTTTCCGTTTCCGGAGAGGTCGCTCGGCGACGCTTTTTTACTCGAGCCGCCCGCCACCCCGGGTCAGCGACGTGCATCGGCAACCCACCCGACCCGTCTTGAAACACGGACCGAGGAGTCCTGGCCGTTCGCGAGTCGTAGGGGCCACCTCTGACTAACCCCGAAGGCGAAGCGAAAGCGAGAGAGCGTGTAGGAGGGCGTCGATCGGGAGAGGTGTCGTGGCAAAGTCGTCCGGGGGTCGTCGGGGGGTGTCGTCGGTCTCGTGCCGTCGTCTTCTCCTCGCCTCACCCGCCTCCGAGCCGTGCCCGATCCCGCCGGCGCGGCGTTTTCGGCCTTCCGCCGTCGCTGCTGCGGTGCCCGCAACTTTTCCTTTTTTCTCTCTTCCCGAGAGAGATAGGAGAGGGAAGGCTCGTGGCTGACGTGCGGTTGTTTTTCCCTCCTCCCCGAGAGGGGACCGGCGCATCATCCAAAAAGGGGAATTGCCGGGCGCCAGCTTCCATATCCTCCTTCCGCCCATCGGTGAGATCCCGCGGCTTGAACTAGTCCTATTTTGTCGTCGAGTTTAGGCGCTGCGCGCGGGCGCATCACCCCCGGGTCGGTTTCCCCTTTTTCCGAGTACGACTCGGCCGACTCTGGCGTAGCGAGCGACCAGGGACCCGAAAGATGGCGATCCACGCCCGGTCGGGATGAAGCCAGAGGAAACTCTGGTGGAAGTCCGAAGCGCCTCTGACGTGCAAATCGATCGTCGGAACCGGGTGTAGGGGCGAAAGACCAATCGAGCCGTCTAGTAGCTGGTTCCCTCCGAAGTTTCCCTCAGGATAGCTGGCGCTCGATCGTCGCAATTCCATCCGGTAAAGCGAACGATTGGAGGCCCCGGGGCCGTTCACGGCCTCGACCTACTCTCGAACTCGGAACGGGTGGAACGGGCCGACTCTCCCGAACGACGGAGCCGACCCATCCGGCCGCCGCCGCCAGCACGCTTCGCTGGGCGGTTGGTCACCTCGAATGCGAGTGCCAAGTGGGCCACTTTTGGTAAGCAGAACTGGCGCTGTGGGGATGAACCAAACGTCCGGCTAAGGTGCCTAACGCGACGCCCATGAGATCCCCGAAAGGGTGTCGGTCGATATAGACAGCAGGACGGTGGCCACGGAAGTCGGAATCCGCTAAGGAGTGTGTAACAACTCACCTGCCGAATCGACCGGCCCCGAAAATGGATGGCGCTGGAGCGACGGACCGATGCCGGACCGTCGCGGCGAGGAGCGATGAACTTTCGCGCCGAAACGATGCCGCGACGAGTAGGAGGGCGCCGCGGCGAGCACGGAAGCCTAGGGCGCGAGCCCGGGTGGAGCCGACCGCGGGTGCAGATCTCGGTGGTAGTAGCAAATATTCGAACGAGACCTTCGAAGACCGAAGTGGAGAAGGGTTCCGTGCCAACGGCGGTCGAGCACGGGTCAGTCGGTCCTAAGACGCGGGCGAAAGTCTTCCCGAAAGGCGCCGGATCCGTTATGAAAGGTGAAAGGAAAGCGAATCGAATCGAATCGAATCAAAAGCCCAAACAAAAAAAAAGCGGCCGGCCTCCCGTCGAAAGGGAATCGGGTTAATATTCCCGAACCCGGACTCGGAGAGGGCCCGGGGGTGGCGACGCTGTCGGCAGCGATGTCGGCGGCGCCCGTCGCTTCCCGGGCGAAACCGCGGTGACGCAAGCGAGCCCGGAGACGTCGCCGGGAGCCCCGGGAAGAGTTCTCTCTTCTTCGTAAAGGACCATGTCCGTGGAATCGGCTCGTCCGGAGATACGGAAAAGGTACCTGTAGAGCGCCGCGGCTCGGGCGGCGTCCGGTGCGCTTTCGGCGGCCCTGGAAAATCCGGGTCCGGTTTTCGCAGCTCTCGAGTCGGTCCGTACCCACCATCCGCAGCAGGTCTCCAAGGTGTACAGCCTCTCGTCGATGGCATCAATGTAGGTAAGGGAAGTCGGCAAAATGGATCCGTACCTTCGGAAGAAGGATTGGCTCCGAGGACCGGGTCGGTCGGGCCGTGCCCGCGCGAAGCGAGGAACCGGTACGGGGCTGTAGCGTTCGCTCCGTTCGCGCTTTGCGGCGAAGGCATAGGGGCCGCGGCGGTCCGTTGTGCGGCGGCGTGTTCCGGTCGAGCGGTCGCGGTCAAGCGAGCGTGTGTTGCGGGTCGGAGAGCGATACGGGTGGGAGTCCGCCGTCGGGCGGCAGGAGTGTGGCGTCGACCAAAAACGGCGGGGACCGTCGGCGGGGGTCGTCTTTCTGGCGGCGGCGGTTCAAGCGGCTTTTCTGCGGGGTGCTTCGCTCCGGGGTCGGGGTGGCGGCGGGCGGCTCCAATCCGTTCGTCGCAACGTCTCCGTCCTCCTCGAAA
>NW_027633578.1:2500-12500 GCF_053919585.1 Euprymna scolopes | reverse complement strand
GTCGGTAGGCGGCCGCGGGTTGCATGTGTGCCCGGGACAGCACCCCCATCCAACTAAGGGGTGTCCCCCGGGGGCCAGGGGGACCTCGTCCAGGTCGGCCGGGCGCTTCCAGACGCCTACCGACACCGGTCAGGTCGGCGAGGCTCCCGGCCGGCCCCGAGCGGGACCACAGGTTGCGGAAGGCGTCCAAGTGAGCGGCGGCGACGCCAGGAGGCCCCCGGGGTCGACTCCGCGGCCCCCGGGTCGGTGTGCGGGCCTCCAGAGCTCGATAAAGTAGTGGTGTCGCTAGCGGTCGAGAAGGCACTTTTCGACGCCTACTGCCACCCCCACATGGCGGTAGGTGTAAAATCGGAATAGACCGGACCAGGAATGTCGAGGGGGAAAAAAATGACAAAGTCCTGGTGTGCCTAGGCGTCGAGAAGGCACTTTGCGACGCCTACCGACATCCCCATGTGGCAGTAGGCGTAAAACTGGAAAATCGCCGACCAGAAATGTCGCTTCGTATAATCGACGTTTTTTTTGACCACCATTTTCAGGTGTCGGAGGTGGGTCTGGACGAATACCAACACCATTTCTGGGGTTTTCCAGTTTGAAAGTTTTATAAAACATGTTCGGTAGGAAGCACACTTTGGTGTGTCGGTTCGTCGGAGCAGCGACTCTTTGCCTCGTGGTGGTCCGGAACGTCTCTACGGGCTTGTCGCAAAGGCGTCAGAAAGTGGCATCTCCGCCGCCTAGGGCTGTCACCGTTATCGCTGTCGCCGCGCTCCAACTTGTTTTGATCCGCCGCCTTCGTTCCTGCCAACCGTGCGCCCGCTCATCGTCGTTAGGTTATAATACGTGGTACGTGTGTGTGCTTCTCCGTGGACCTAGGGCTGCTCGACGTGTCGAACGATATGTTGGAACAACTAACGGCTCCTTTTCCTGGTTTCCATAGTCGTCGTGGTACCCGCGTCGTCAGCCATATCTATGTCCACCATGTTTAGCCGATACGTTTGCTGCAGCTTCTGCTTCCGCCTCAGCGTTCGCCGCTCTCAGCCGCCGCTGTTGTTGCTGCCGTTCTGCCATTCAACCACTACCTGCGAATCTTTCGATGATCGGCCGAACGACCCATCGCTGTGCGACCGATAAATCCTCCGGATTAGGGAGAAACGCCGCCGCTCTCTGCCGCCGTCGAACGGAAAAACGTACATTGTAACGAACGAACGAACGAACGAACGAATTAACGAACGAGCGAACAAACAAACAAAAATAGCCGCGGGGGATGCACTATGTAGATCCTGATCCCCTTGTAACCATACGTACGTTGTTCGATGCTCTCCCGTCCTGGAAGTCGCCGCAGCAAACAGGAGGATGAGCAGCAGCAGGCGCCGCCGCCGTAACCGCCGCCTGCCTGCCGCCTCCTACTCCTGTCAGCGTCCGATCTCACAGCCGTGTGAACGTTCGCTGACACCCGATTTCTTTCCGTCTGGCAAAACCTTGGACGTCCCGCTCGCGGTACACGTGCTGCAGCGACTTCTCGTCCGACAACGCATAAGCGTCGACGTCTGCCGCCGCATCTTCTGATACGTGGACGGTGATAGCGCTAGTCCCTTCTTGCGCCACCTCCACCTTTGTTAGCGCCAAAGAAGATCGATCGAGCAGTCGTGGTCGCAGTCGATTAACCCGTTTTCACCGTCCGCAGTTCCCAAGCCGCCGATCAAGTCGTTGCTCTTCTTGTTCGTTCTTCCCATACCGTCGATTTGCACGGCTGCCGGATGAGCCATCCTCTGTCCGGCGAAGCGCTCACGTCAGTGATCGATACTTGCACCGACAGTCCTCCCGCTCGCGACTCGGTGCTCGAATCGGACTCGTTCGTTTTTATCTCGATGCGATTGTGAAAAGGGGGACCGGTCGTCAATGTCGTGTGTGTCGACGATGTTGTTCGCCCGGTCCGCCGCGTTGTTGTCGTTTTTTTTTTTTTTTTTTTTTTCCCCTAACGTTCGCCGTCGCACGGACGAAAGGGTGAGAAAAAAAAAAAAGCTCGAAAAAGCCGCCCAAAAAAATCGGACCGAGGAGCCGCTTGCGAGAACGCGCCATGTGCACGTTGTCTCTCCTCGGTTTTCCGAGCACGAACACGACGCCGGTCGGTCGGTCGGTCGACGAAGGCGACGACGAAGGTGACGGGAAAATTTACGCCGCCGCTGCCCTGGTCCAGCTCCTCCCCGATGACGGCTGTGATGTTGACGTTGACGTTGGCGACGACGACGACGACGACGGAGACGACGACGACGACGAGACGGCATCGATGGCGACCACGATGACGACGACCTCGACGAGTTCAGTCTGCACCTTGACCTCCGATGTCCGTGTGCACTGCCGTCGTGCTGTTTTGTCGTTTGTCGTATGTATCGCTGTCAAGGGTGCCGTTGTCGTTGTTGTTGTCGACGTTGTTGCTTGCTCTCTCGTCTCGGTCGGTTGGTACGTTGATGACGACGACGACGACGAAGACGACGACGACGACGACGAGACGGCATCGATGGCGACCACGATGACGACGACCTCGACGATTCCAGTCTGCACCTTGACCTCCGATGTCCGTGTGCACTGCCGTCGTGCTGTTTGTCGTTTGTCGTATGTATCGCTGTCAAGGGTGCCGTTGTCGATGTTGTTGTTGTCGACGCTGTCGTCTGTTCTCTCTTCTCGGCCGGCTGTGACGTGGACGTTGACGACGACGACGACGAGACGGAATCGATGGCGACCACGATGACGACGACCTCGGCGAGTTCAGTCTGCACCTTGACCCTCGATGTCCGTGTGCACTGCCGTCGTGCTGCTTGTCGTTTGTCGTATGTATCGCTGTCAAGGGTGCCGTTGTCGTTGTTGTTGTCGACGTTGGTCGCTTTCGTTCTTTGAGTCTCGGTCTCGGTCCAAGTCAGGGGAGAAACAAAAAAGAGGCCATCAGCGCGGGCAGCGCGCTTCTTCTGACGGCGAACCCCCTCGAAAAATAAATAAACACGTGCCCGTCGTTGTAGTTGTCTGTCTTATGTCGGTCGGTCGGTCGGTCGGTCTGTCGTTCTGTCGAAACAAAGTCCCAAATTCCAACGATACCTGGTTGATCCTGCCAGTAGTCATATGCTTGTCTCAAAGCTTAAGCCATGCAAGTGTAAGTTCACGCCACGCATTAGAACGGGCGAAACCGCGAATGGCTCAGGAACCGGACCTAATCCTCGGGACCGTATTCCTCCTCGGAGGCGATGGATAACTGTGGCAATTCTAGAGCTAATACATGTGACACAGGCCGCGATCGGTCGGCGCGCCGTCGTCGCCACGCCTCGCGCGCTGGCACCCGCGTCGGCCGTTCCGGGTCGCGGCGCTACATATTAGACTGAGACCGATGCGCGTCATTCCCGTCCTCCCGTCGTCGGCGTTCCCGCTCGCGGGTCCGTTCGGTGGCGGGGCTCATAGGGCGGCGCGCTCCGCTTTGGTGACTCTGGATAACTCACTGGTCGATCGCACGAGCTTTCACGCCCGGCGACGGGTCTCTCGAGGGTCCGCCCTATCAACTGTCGACGGTCGGTTAAGTGCCTACCGTGGTTACTACGGGTAACGGGGAATCGGGGTTCGATTCCGGAGAGGGAGCATGCGAAACGGTACCACATCCAAGGAAGGCAGCAGGCGCGCAAATTACCCACTCCCGGCACGGGGAGGTAGTGACGAAAAATAACGACGCGGGACTCTGTCGAGGCCCCGCGATCGGAATGAGTACACTTCAAATCCGTTAACGAGGACCAACCGGAGGGCAAGTCTGGTGCCAGCAGCCGCGGTAATTCCAGCTCCGGTAGCGTATATTAAAGTTGTTGCGGTTAAAAAGCTCGTAGTCCGAACTCGGGTTCGTGGTCGCGCAAGCGGCCCCGGGGCGGCGGCGCCATCGTCCGTCGTTGACTTTGGTCGTCCGTTCGCATTCCCGGCCCTTTCCGCCGGTGTCAACCGCTAGCATACCCGCCACGCGGTCCTGCCGGCGAGGTGGACGAGGAGGTCGTGATCGGGATCCGGGAAAAAAAAAACAAGTGGTCGTCGGTTCGGTTCCGGGAGTAGTTCTAACGGGGGGGTGCTACGTGTGTGTGTTTGGGTGCGTTCATTCGCATCCCCGCACTCTGACCCCCGCGCTTCTCTCCCTCTCCCTTTCCGCGCGTTCCTCTTTTTTTTGAACCCCCCGGTCCGCTCCGAGTCCCTGCTTCGTGTCTTGTCTGCGCGCGTGTTGCGGTCGGCGGTTTCTCCTCCAAGGGTGCTCTTAACCGAGTGTCCGCGGCGGCCGGTACGTTCACTTTGAAAAAATTAGAGTGCTCAGAGCGGGCTGTTCAAGCTTGCATACGATAAGCATGGAATGATGGAAGAGGGCCTCGTCTACGTCTGTCGGTCTCCGTCTACGGCGAGGCAATGATCGAAGGGAGCGGTCGGGGCCACTCGTATTGCGACGTTAGAGGTGAAATTCTTGGATCGTCGCAAGACGAACTGCAGCGATGGCGTGTGGCAAGCACGTTTTCCTCGATCAAGAGCGAAAGTCGGAGGTTCGAAGACGATCAGATACCGTCGTAGTTCCGACCGTAAACGATGCCGACCGGCGATCCGCCGGCGTTCGCTTCCATGACCCGGCGGGTAGCCTGCGGGAAACCAGAGTTCGGTTCCGGGGGGAGTATGGTTGCAAAGCTGAAACTTAAAGGAATTGACGGAAGGGCACCACCAGGAGTGGAGCCTGCGGCTTAATTTGACTCAACACGGGAAAACTCACCCGGTCCGGACACCGGTAGGATTGACAGATCGATAGCTCTTTCTCGATTCGGTGGGTGGTGGTGCATGGCCGTTCTTAGTTGGTGGAGCGATCCGTCTGGTTGATTCCGATAACGAACGAGACTCCGGCCTGCTAACTAGTGCGCCGATGTCAGTGATTTTTACGGCGGGCTCGGCGTCCTCCGTGGCGCTCGGGTCCGGGTCGGTTTTCTCACGCACTTCTTAGAGGGACGGGTGGCAGAAAGCCACACGAGGCGGAGCGATAACAGGTCTGTGATGCCCTTAGATGTCCGGGGCCGCACGCGCGCTACACTGGAGGTATCAGCGGGGACTTCGCCCCGGCCCGAGAGGGTTGGGAAACCTCTGAACCACCTCCCGTGATAGGGATCGGGGCCTGTAACCAACCCCGTGAACGAGGAATTCCCGGTAGGCGCGGGTCAACAGCCCGCGTCGATCACGTCCCTGCCCTTTGTACACACCGCCCGTCGCTACTACCGATCGAACGGTCCGGTGAGGTCCTCGGATCTGGCCGACGACGCCGCCGGGCAGTGCGCGACGTGTCCGTCACGACACTCGTGCATCTACGCCTCGGCGTTCGATGCCTGGAGAAGACGACCGAACCCGATCGTTTAGAGGAAGTAAAAGTCGTAACAAGGTTTCCGTAGGTGAACCTGCGGAAGGATCATTACCGTTTTCCCCGTTCGAGACTGGTTTGTTGTTTTCCGGCCCTACCTCCTCTGTCTGTCGGCGTCAACGCCTCGAATGCGCGCAAACAAACCTATAAAAGGCGGAGCGAGAGATAGATTTGTGGTGACGCGGAGGTTTTTAAAGCCCCAGCTCTTCTTGCTTGCTTCCGCGTCTTACCACCTGTTTGTTTTTTCGCCCACCGCAAGTGATGGCCGCTTCTTCTTTGCCTTGTCGCCGCTTTATCGTTTTTTTTGTTTTTTTGCAGCCGCTGTGCCACCGCCGCTAGCTAAAAAAACAAACTACTCGCGACATTGCAATGCCGTCACGCCTCCTCGCACAGACCTCCTCGCACACTACTAAATCTATATAAACAAAAACTAATATAAAAAACCAAGTGCTGAACCCTGGACGGGGGATCACTCGGCTCGTCCGTCGATGAAGAGCGCGGCCAGCCGCGATAACTGATGCGAATTGCAGGGACTCAGTGAACATCGACACCTCGAACGCACATTGCGGCCCCGAGATCCCTTGTCTCGGGGCCACGTCCGGTCGAGAGGCCGGAACGTTACATGTCTTTCTCCGTTAACGAAACGACATCTTGCCGTCCCCGTGCCCGCCCGGTCCTCGGCACGGTGGTAACCGGGACGTCGCAGGAGCGAGTGACGAGGGGGAAGAAAAATAAAAAAAGAATTGACTCCTTTCAATGTCTTTTTTTTTTTTAAAACCCTCTCCGGCCTCCTCCTTCGTCTCCCGCTGGCAGACCGCGGAGTCTTTTCCCTTTTCGACCGCGTGAAGAAACACTGTGGAGGAGGAGCAGGAGGAGGTCTGTCCGAAAGCAGCCGAAGGGAGACCAAAAAAAAAGTACCGACCTAACCGACTGCCGACGTAAGCGCCGCCTGCTCGTCTCGCTCTCTGCCTCATGAAGGTGTCTCTCAGCGACGCCTCGAGCAGCGCGACGAGCACGGCCGTCGCACCGTAAAAAGGTGGCCGCGTCGTAGGCAACGCAACGTCGGATGGGGAGGACCCACGCTTTTTTTTAATTGTTGGCTTCTTCATTTTCGGTCGGACGGGGCGCTATATCGGCCAGCCGTCGTCACACGGAGGGTACCGATCGAGATTCCTCTCCTCCAAACACCACACTCTACTAAAAACCGCCGCCCTCGGCTCGGACGAGACGACCCGCTGAACTTAAGCATATCGCTAAGCGGAGGAAAAGAAACCAACCGGGATTCCCTTAGTAACGGCGAGTGAACCGGGAGAAGCCCAACGCCGAATCCCGTCGCAAGTTAAAGGCTTCGGGACGTGTGGCGCATGGGTCGAAGGCAGCCGTTCGTTTTCGTCTCGCATAGTTCGGAGTTCCCCTCGATCGGGGCCGCCCGCGGCGGGTGCCAGGCCCATTCGGTGCGGACGGCGAGCGACGGCCTTCGATCCGAGAGTCGGGTTGCTTGGGAAACGCAGCCCAAATCGGGTGGTAAGCTCCATCCAAGGCTAAATACCGGGACGAAGTCCGATAGTCGACAAGTACCGTGAGGGAAAGTTGAAAAGAACTTTGGAGAGAGAGTTCAAGAGAACGTGAAACCGCCCAGGGGTAAACGGGTGGGACCGCTCACCGCGATCGCGGGGGGACTCAGTCCGGTGCTGCCTAGGCTCGAGCCCAAACTCGATGTGTGTTCTTGAAAGAGAGGCCGTCGCGGCACAGGTCGTCGTTCGTCGTGTCCGCGGGGGACTCGTTCCCCGCGGTTCCAGCTTTTGTGCCCGCGTCGCCGACGAAGGAGACGGGCCGCGTGGATAGCGGGAAGGGAAACGTGGTGACGACCGCGGCGTCGGTAGGTGGCTGCGTCGGTTGGCTGCGACGGAGGGGACTCGTCCTCTCGATCGCTGCTGCCGCCGGGCCCTAACCCGCCGCATCCGTCGCCGCCGCTTCTTCTTTCCCTCCTGCTCCCTCCGCGCGCGACTCCCGCTGCACCCGTCCCCTTCATCATCGCTCGGCGTAATCCATGGCGCGGGCGCTTCGGGCGCGACCTCCCGCGCGGCCGGCACCGGACGCACTTCCCCTCCGGTCCGTCGTCGCGACCCGTTCCCGGCCGTGCAGGTCGAACACGCGGGTTTTTTTCCGTAGGCGGCAGGCGTTTCATCACCCTGAAAACCCCCGTCTTCCCACCTTGTGAAGTCGGGGGCCACCGGCCGTCGGGCCCGCGAACGTAACTGCCCCTTTCTGCCGGGAACGGAGGAAATCTGACACGATCCGTTACACGTGGCGAGCCGGTCCGTTTTGATCCCGCCGGAAGTCGCGTGCGGGCGACGCACTCTGTGTGTCGCTCCTTAGGCGCCCCACCGTCTCGGGCGCGTGCGCGATGAGAGGCGGGATAGGACTGGCGCGGCCTCGCCGTCACGCACCTCGCCGACGTTTCGGGTTCTTGTCGGGGGCAACCCCGCCCGCGCCCGTTTCCGTTTCCGGAGAGGTCGCTCGGCGACGCTTTTTTACTCGAGCCGGCCCGCCCACCCCGGGTCAGCGACGTGCATCGGTCAACCCACCCGACCCGTCTTGAAACACGGACCGAGGAGTCCTGGCCGTTCGCGAGGTCGTAGGGGCCACCTCTGACTAACCCCGAAGGCGAAGCGAAAGCGAGAGAGCGTGTAGGAGGGCGTCGATCGGGAGAGGTGTCGTGGCAAAGTCGTCCGGGGGTCGTCGGGGGGTGTCGTCGGTCTCGTGCCGTCGTCTTCTCCTCGCCTCACCCGCCTCCGAGCCGTGCCCGATCCCGCCGGCGCGGCGTTTTCGGCCTTCCGCCGTCGCTGCTGCGGTGCCCAGCAACTTTTTCCTTTTTTCTCTCTTCCCGAGGTGAGATAGGAGAGGGAAGGCTCGTGGCTGACGTGCGGTTGTTTTTCCCTCCTCCCCGAGAGGGGACCGGCGCATCATCCAAAAAGGGGAATTGCCGGGCGCCAGCTTCCATATCCTCCTTCCGCCCATCGGTGAGATCCCGCGGCTTGAACTAGTCCTATTTTGTCGTCGAGTTTAGGCGCTGCGGCGCGGGCGCATCACCCCCGGGTCGGTTTCCCCTTTTTCCGAGTACGACTCGGCCGACTCTGGCGTAGCGAGCGACCAGGGACCCGAAAGATGGCGATCCACGCCCGGTCGGGATGAAGCCAGAGGAAACTCTGGTGGAAGTCCGAAGCGCCTCTGACGTGCAAATCGATCGTCGGAACCGGGTGTAGGGGCGAAAGACCAATCGAGCCGTCTAGTAGCTGGTTCCCTCCCGAAGTTTCCCTCAGGATAGCTGGCGCTCGATCGTCGCAATTCCATCCGGTAAAGCGAACGATTGGAGGCCCCGGGGCCGTTTCACGGCCTCGACCTACTCTCGAACTCGGAACGGGTGGAACGGGCCGACCTCTCCCGAACGACGGAGCCCCGACCCATCCGGCCGCCGCCGCCAGCACGCTTCGCTGGGCGGTTGGTCACCTCGAATGCGAGTGGCCAAGTGGGCCACTTTTGGTAAGCAGAACTGGCGCTGTGGGATGAACCAAACGTCCGGCTAAGGTGCCTAACGCGACGCCCATGAGATCCCCGAAAGGGTGTCGGTCGATATAGACAGCAGGACGGTGGCCACGGAAGTCGGAATCCGCTAAGGAGTGTGTAACAACTCACCTGCCGAATCGACCGGCCCCGAAAATGGATGGCGCTGGAGCGACGGACCGATGCCGGACCGTCGCGGCGAGGAGCGATGAACTTTCGCGCCGAAACGATGCCGCGACGAGTAGGAGGGCGCCGCGGCGAGCACGGAAGCCTAGGGCGCGAGCCCGGGTGGAGCCGACCGCGGGTGCAGATCTCGGTGGTAGTAGCAAATATTCGAACGAGACCTTCGAAGACCGAAGTGGAGAAGGGTTCCGTGCCAACGGCGGTCGAGCACGGGTCAGTCGGTCCTAAGACGCGGGCGAAAGTCTTCCCGAAAGGCGCCGGATCCGTTATGGAAAGGTGAAAGGAAAGCGAATCGAATCGAATCGAATCAAAAGCCCAAACAAAAAAAAGCGGCCGGCCTCCCGTCGAAAGGGAATCGGGTTAATATTCCCGAACCCGGACTCGGAGAGGGCCCGGGGGTGGCGACGCTGTCGGCAGCGATGTCGGCGGCGCCCGTCGCTTCCCGGGCGAAACCGCGGTGACGCAAGCGAGCCCGGAGACGTCGCCGGGAGCCCCGGGAAGAGTTCTCTCTTCTTCGTAAAGGACCATGTCCGTGGAATCGGCTCGTCCGGAGATACGGAAAAGGTACCTGTAGAGCGCCGCGGCTCGGGCGGCGTCCGGTGCGCTTTCGGCGGCCCTGGAAAATCCGGGTCCGGTTTTCGCAGCTCTCGAGTCGGTCCCGGTACCCACCATCCGCAGCAGGTCTCCAAGGTGTACAGCCTCTCGTCGATGGCATCAATGTAGGTAAGGGAAGTTCGGCAAAATGGATCCGTACCTTCGGAAGAAGGATTGGCTCCGAGGACCGGGTCGGTCGGGCCGTGCCCGCGCGAAGCGAGGAACCGGTACGGGGCTGTAGCGTTCGCTCCGTTCGCG
>NW_027633577.1:0-37453 GCF_053919585.1 Euprymna scolopes | reverse complement strand
TCTGATACACATGTGTTTTGAGGACTCGTGCAGAGCCCCCTTCCTTTCTGTCTAGGAGGCGGGGGTGGTGGTGGTTACAAATTAAGAAATAAACGACAGTTTCAGAATTCAAGTCTGGGAGGCGGAAGGGGGGATAGTTACAAATTAAGAAATAGACGACAGTTTCGGACTTCGATTCGCGACCAAGAAAATTTTTACGATGAACTTAAATAAAAATCTGTACTGTTAATTTTTGTTGCATCGTATCTACAATTAGTCTGAGATGAGGTTACGGTGTGACAAAATTAAAGACAGAGTTTGAGTAATGCAGGAAAGCAGAAAGGAAGAAGAAGAAAGGGAAAGAGAGAGATAGAGGGAGAGAGAGAGAGAGAGAGAGAGAGAGAGAGAGAGAGGAAGAATAGAAGCTAACTGGAATGAAAGAAAAATAAAAGAAACGAGAGAAAGAGAGATAAGAAATAGGAGTGAAATGCGGTTATAAAACACTAGAAAAAAGAAGAGAATGAGAGGAAAGGTAAACCCGGTGTAGAAGATGAAGGTAAAACTCACAGGGAGAAATAAACCAAAGGAAACAAAGTGAAAAAAAGAAGAAAATTTTGCGTGGATGACTGATATGAGAAAGAAAATACAAGTGAAATACTCAAGGTTCAATGTGATAGGAAGATAGAAAAATAAAGGTACATAAAGAGTGAAGACAAATAGATTGTGGAAAGAAAACATGGGGGAAAAGCAAAGAAAAAGAACATGATGGTAGGCTGAATTGAGAAAGAGAGGAATAAGAAAAAACGTAGAAAAAAGAAATAGAAAGAGGAATAAAGAAATAGAAAAAGAAAGATAAATCGAAAAAGAAAATTGTGGAAAATATAATAAATCAGATAAACAGATAGTTTTAATATATTTAAGGAAATACAAAGAAATAGTGGAAATATCTAAATTTAAAGAGAAAAGAAGAGTGGTAAAGAGAGAGAGAGAAAGAGAGAGAAAGAGAGAGAGAAACTGAAATAGAGAGGGAAGGATTTTATATATATATATATATATATATATGTTCGTGTGTGTGCGTGTGCGGATAAAGAGAGAGAGAGAGAGAAAGAGAGAGAAAGAAAGAAAGAGAGAGAAGAGTTAGAGAAAAAACATATATTAAGAGATACAAGTAAAGGAAGACAAATAGAAATGTTGATAGAGAGAATTATACAAATGAAAGGAGAATAAAGAAAACTTTTGAGAGAGAGAGAGAGAAAGAAAGAGAGAAAAATAAATTAATGTTAAATAGAGAGAGAGAGAGAGGGAGAGAGACATTAAATAAAACTTATGTTAAATTAATGTTAAAGAGAAAGACACACACACAGAGAAAAGAGAGGCAAACAAAGAGAAACGGAGAAAGAACGAGGAAGAAAGAAAGAGAGAGAGAGAGAGGGAGGGAGGGGGAGGAATGGGTCGCAAAAATATGAGGTGAAAACGGGAAGACGCATGAATAATAGGGGACAAATATAGCGCGTGAAAAAAGATGGGTTTTGCTGAAGATATTTCGGATTCGACCTCATGACCTTTTACTGATCTCGGCTCGCGTTTCTATTTTCTTTCGCCATTTGCTGCTTTCTACGGTGTCAAGGTAACACATCCCCGACCCCACAAAACATTTTAATTAAATTAAAGCCGAAAGAATTAACAATATCTTAATTTTAAGAAAAGAAAAATAAGTTTCGTTGTATCTCCACATGGGAGTTGGGTGGGAGGTACTTCGGTTGGTTACTCTGTCACGCTTCCGTTTAAAATCAGCATTTTTATTCATGGGGATTGAAGTGAATTGACGTATCTCTCCGTCTGTCTGTCGGTCATATTTAAGGTTTCCGTGGACGGATCTAGAAAATGTCCATTCGTATTTATTTTAAGATGAAAAGTCGAGGCCATATTAGAATTATAATAAACGGGCATCTTAACTGAAACTTTTCAAACAAATGCGAGCCAAAAATACATTTTGCTGCAATAAAATCGCACACCTCTCCGCTCTCATTAGATATACTAGATTTTCTCATTCGATATTTTAGAAGAAATATTAATGATTACCGGTTCATGCACGTCTTTATATCACTTTAAGATACTTTATTGCAATTTTAAAACGAAAAGCGAACCATTAAAAAAATCATATAATACCAAAACTGATTCATTATTTCATTTTGTATGAATCAAATGATTCTATTACTGGCATTGGTTTCTCCGATATAATTCTCACCAGAATCCTTTCTAGAACGCCATCGGATACATAAGAATCACGTGAAGGTTGCTAACATCCTAAATGAAAGTGATTCTGTGGGACGAACTGGATTCAGACTTGGCATATCCAGATGGGCAGTCCGTGCTGTTAACCACTTAGCCATCGTCGCCTCCCAAAATTCAGTTAATATTACTAGATTATTTGCTGACCTTGGAATGTTTTGGAATGTGCGAGTATGGATTTGTACGAAAGTGTTGGAAGAATTAGTAATAAAGTTGATAATAGTGGTACACATATGAGATAAAGACGTAAATAAATGACGCAAATAAAGAAGAAATGGAGAGCAGTAGTAGCAATAGAAGCGTAAGAGTATAGGGTAAAGGTAATGATGTAAAAATAACTGACGTAAAAGTGTAAGAGAATGTATTAAAATAATAACCTAATAAGTAAAAGACGTAAATAAAGAAGAAAAGCAGTGAAAGTGTAAGAGAATGGAATAAAACAATGACCTAATAAATAAAAGACGTAAATAAAGAAAAACAGGAGAGTAATAGTAGAAGTAAAAGTATAAGAGAAAAGATTAAAATAATGGCATAAAATAAAAGAAGAAAATGGCAGTAGTAGTGAGAAAACTAAAGCCGTATGTTAGCATAAATAAAAAGGAAAATAGGAACCATAACGATATATGTCTGAGAAAAAATGTAAGCAGATAACATGAATAAATAACGAAAATATAAAAGGAAGTGGAATTATACAGCAATATAAACGCGAGGAAAGAAGAGTAAATAAATGACGTAAATAAAAATTCCAACAAAAACCTAACAACCAACCATGGTTCTTCCCTGAATGTGCTGCTGCCATCGCGCACAAATATCACTTTTTCCATAGCTACCAACGTAATAGATGTACTGAGACTAAAGCTGCTTTCAGGACTGCCAGCAACCCCTGTAAAAGAGTAATAAAAAATGCAAGAGAGCTATATGCTCAGTCTGTTAAATCAAAAGTAGCTGAGCAGCGGCTTGGTTCCCACCAGTTCTGGCAAATAGCAAACAGGATCTTGAACAGAAGCGTGCGTTCTGTCCCAACTATCATCAATATCCAAAAATGCAAACGCTAGAAAAGAATTTAAGTTTTAATAACAGCGTTCAAAAGACTTTTTTTTTTTTAATTAACCGTTAAAAGAAAAGCGTGATTTATTCTGGACCTTTGCTAGTCACGTTTTAAGACACTTGCGATATAAAAGAAAAGCAGAGGGGGGGTTCTTCCGAAAGTTAGTTGGTGACGTAATTGCGAGATAAAATGAATGCAGGTCTAAAGGGGTGGGGACTGAAAGGATAATATAATGGATAGAGTCTATGCAAGAAGAAAAAAAAGCTAGCATTTAATAAAACAGAAATACATAAATCAAATACTAAAATAAAATGTAGTTATTAATATTTGAATCTAAAAATAAGAAGTACGATTAATATAGAAGTCACTTATCTCGAAAAAACATACCTTGACATATCTAAGGCCTTTGATAGGGAATGGCATAAAGGTTTACTTCACAAGATCTCTAGCTATGGTATAGCTGGAAATGTCTTCTCGATTATTAAATCATTTCTTTCTGATAGGTTCATAAGAGTAATAGTTGATGGGCAGAAATCAGATGGGCCAAACTCTTTTCCTGATCTACATTAATGATCTTCCAAATCACATCCTTACATCATTTGTAGACATTTATGCTGATGACACTACCATTTATGGTAGCACATCTAAGACAGTAAACGACCTAGTTTTCTCTGATTCTCTCTCCTCTGATCCTGAGCATGGGGAAAGGAGTGGCTGGTTACTTTTAATGCATCTAAAACCAAGCTTCTCTCTTTACATCATCAACATTCTGATCCACATCTGGCATCAATTGAAATGAATGGCTCTCGTCTTCAGGAGGCCTCAAATTTTAACAAGCTTCTGGGCTTGACCATTACTCCTGATCTTAAATGGAACACGTACATCAAATCTGTTGCCAGGGCCACTGGAAAAATGGTGGGATCTTTCTATCGATCCAGTAGATATCTCACTGCTGATGCAATTCTCTATCTATATAAGAGCCAGATACGTCCAAGGATGGAATACTGTTGCCACATCTGGGCAGGAGCAGCTAGAAAGAACTTATCCTGCCTTGATAGGGTTCAAAATAGACTTCGTAGCCTCGTAGGAGATGTCCTTTTCTCTTCCCTGCAACCTCTATCTCACAGCAGAGATGTTGCGAGCTTGTCTCTGATGTATCGTTATTTTCATGGAAAGTGTTCGACTGAGCTTCAGTCTATGGTCCCTCCTCGCCAAACTTTCACAAGAAACACTCGTCTAGCTGAAAACACTATCAATAATTCCCCCTACTTTTATGTGTGCTGAAACCTAAACGTAGATTCCATGAACAAAGCTTCTTTCTTAGAACTCCACGCCTGTGGAATTGTCTTCCGTTTTCCTGCTTTCCGGCTGACTAAAATATGGTTGTCTTCAAGGCTAACATAAACAAGTTCTTGATGAGCCGTTCCATATAAGTTAACAAATTTACCGAATTTTCATTACTAATGATTACTATATTTTCCAATTTCTACTGTACATTCTTTAACCCTTATCCTTGAGTGGCCTCTTGGCCTTGATAATGTGGTGATGCCTGTGTAAAAAAAAGTTAATCTCGTCAGCATCAGACAAGGCCAGACTATTTGCCAAGAACTTTGCAGCTAATTCTACCCTATGCGACAATGGCCATCAACTCCCTGTATTCCCTCCTATTACAGACAACACGCTATGCAACATACAAATATCTGTGCGTGAGGTCGCCAAGCTAATAAAGAACCTTGATTCCAGTAAAGCAACTGGCCCTGACGGCATTCCAGTAATAGTGATGAAAAAGCTCCAACCAGAACTTGCCCCCATACTTACAAATTGCGTTGCCTTAAGGAGAAGTGCTTTCCAACATCCTGGAAAACCTCATCAGTATGCCCTGTATTTAAGAATTCAGGTGAAAAGTCATCTCCCTCTCAGTACAGACCAATAAGTCTCCTGTGGGTCATGAGTAAGTTGTTGGAATCCATATTAAATAAAGAAGTAGTCCACCACCTCAACAGAAACAACCTTCTTAGTGACATGCAATATGGTTTCCGCTCTACAAGATCTACAGCAGATGTGCTAACGGTTATATCACATCGGATTAGTGAATCGCTTGACAAAGGTTTCCTTTCCAGGGCAATTGCTCTTGACATATCGAAGGCCTTCGATAAGGTATGGCATAAGGGCCTACTTCACAAGATTTCCAGCTACGGTATTACTGGAAATGTTTTCTCAATCATTAAATCAATTCTCTCTGATAGGTTCATAAGAGTAGTGGTTGATGGGCAGAAATCAGAGGCCCACAGTATTAATGCTGGAGTCCCCCAGGGGGTCCATCCTGGGCCCAACTCTCTTCCTGATCTACATCAATGACCTCCCTAAACACATACTTAAATCATTCGTTGACATCTATGCTGATGACGCGACCATCTATGGCAACGCATCAAAGGCCGTAAATGACAAAGTTCTCTCTAATTCTCTCTCCTTTGATCTTGAGCGCGTAGTACAATGGAGGAAGAGGTGGCTGGTCACTTTTAATGCATCCAAAACCAAGCTTATTTCTGTACGCTATCAACGTTCTGATCTCCATCTGGCGTCAATTGAAATGGATGCCTCTCGTCGTGAGGAGGCTCCATGTTTTGACAAGGTTCTGGGTTTGACCTTTACTCCTGATCTGAAATGGAACATGTACATCAAATCTGTTTCCAGGGACGCTGGGAAAATGGTAGGATCCTTCTACCGCTCCAGAAGATATCTCACTACTGATGCAATTCTCTATCTGTATAAAAGCCAAGTATGTCCAAGGATGGATTACTGTTGCCACATCTGGGCAGGAGCTGCTAAAAACAGCCTATTCTGCCTTGACAGAGTACAAAATAGACTTCGTAGTTTGGTTGAGGATGCCGCTTTCTCTTCCCTGCAGCCTCTCTTCCACAGAAGAGACGTTGCGAGCCTTTCTTTGTCTTATCTTTATTTCCATGGCAAGTGCTCGTCTGAGCTCCAATCTCTCTTCCCGCCCCGCCAATCTTTCACGAGAAACACCCGTCTGGCTGAAACTACTGTCAATAATTTTCCCCACTCTTTATCTGTGCCTAAATC
Organism: Euprymna scolopes; assembly: GCF_053919585.1. NCBI lineage: Eukaryota > Metazoa > Mollusca > Cephalopoda > Sepiida > Sepiolidae > Euprymna > Euprymna scolopes. Next base: position 31,050 of record NW_027633577.1, on the reverse strand, counting down.
CAAACGTAGATTCCATGTGCAGAGCTTCTTTCTCAGAAGTGCACGATTGTGGAACTCTCTTCCATTCGCCTGTTTCCCACCTGACTACAACTTGGATGTCTTCAAATCCAACATAAACAAATTCCTGACAAACCGCCCCCTTAAGTAAGACACTCTATCAAATCTCCAATACTAATGATTACGACAATACTATATCATTGATTACTGTACACGCAATAACCTTTATCCCTGAGTGTCCTCCGGGCCTTGATAAGTGGTGACCCCCATGTAAATAAATAAAGACGAAAAGTTATGAAGCAGTAGTAGTAGCAGCGTGATACGAGAAGAAAAGTGAGAGATTTAGAAATAAATAAGCAACATAAAAACTAGCAGAAACGCACGTCAGGTTTTGAAGGGCGAATGAGATAACGTCTATTTATCTTTGCTATCAGCGAAGAGCAATAGATGCATAAATTAATGGACAATCTAACAACGTTTAATATAAAGCTGAAATTCTGCAGCTTTAACCACAATACATGGATACTCTCATCTGTCTCTACTTGTTTGTTTGCACTATTTTGTTTCGTCTATATAATGTGCAAAAGGCACTCGATACCCGACTAAAGACACTCGACGTTAGACATAATTATTGTCAATCGAGTGATGATGAATACTATGGGAGTAGTAACATTGATCAAAGTAATGCACTGCGTTTGAAATTTCGTCATAGATATTCAAGATATTTTCAATTTTTATAAAACTTTAACACTAAAGTTTACATATCGATTGCAAAATATTTCACGATGTCAATTTCTTTATAATATTTTTACATTTATTTTAGGAAGGACAAAATTGGCAGGAGCTCTTATTTGAAAATTAAAAAAGTTCAGATATGTATTCAATTATATCTATTAAAAAAGATCCTCTGAATTTCAGATTTTTATGAAATTACTAAACTTAGGTCATATGTTTAGACATTTTGTAGGATTAAAATGATGACATGAATTTTGATCAAATTGGGATAAAGATACTAGACATAAGGTTTAGCATCATTATATCTTGAATTTAATCTGTGTAAGTATTGCAAAACTGTTCTTTTCGGGAAATTAATTTAACTCTTCTATAACGAGTGTTCGTCTAATATGTATGCATGTTTGTATGTACCTGGATCTATCTATCTATCTATCTATCTATTTTCTCTCTTTCTCTCTCCTTCTCTCTCTCTGTCTGTCTGTCTCTGTCTGTCTGTCTGTCTGTCTGTCTCTCTCTCTCTCTCTCTCTCTCTCTCTCTCTCTCTCTATATATATATATATATATATATATATATATAGTCGCAAGACGCCCGCCGTTGCCCGGTCGTAAGATTACTTACATAATATACAAAAAATATGATATTTTAATTCATGTAGGTTACATATTTATTAAGATAGAACATTTTTTCTATTGATTATTATATTAAACCTATAAAATAATAAAAAAAATTATATTCATGACTTGTGTTCCATCAGATAAAATCGAACCAAAATATACAACTCTCCATCCTCACACACACACACACACACACACACACACACACACACACACACACACACACACACACACATATATATATATATATATATATATATATATATATATATATATATATATATATAACCTGACCGATGCAAAACCTAAGATTACTGCCAGATACATAAAGTATATTTACGTGACATTTCATGGAAAATCGGCCCAACCGTTTCGAAGTTCATATGGAACGAACTCACATATACGAATTCCTTTTATATAATAGTAAACGAATATATATATATATATATATATATATATATATATATATATATATATATATATATATATATATATATATATATATACTGGATTATATTTTGACAAAAAGTTTTCCAGTGGAGTGTTTTATTATGAGGAAAAGTTTCCGAAAATAAGAGCGTATAACATATTTTTTTTTTTTCAGAAAATTTAGATTAAATAATTCGTCGTTACTGTCGATTTAAACCTGATTATAGACCGTATTTGATACCCATACCAAGCTTTTGTCAGTATTATGAGTATCGGCTGAAGAGAGCTTGATATGAGTATCCAAAACGATCCCCAATTATCAGGTTTGAAACCGACGGTACCGATCACTTCTCTCATCTAAACTCAATTTTCAGTCTATAGACTTGAAATTTGATATACATAATACATAATAACTGAGATTTGGGAAAATCTTTGTAATACGATTTCGGCCAGAAATTTAGCTGTTAAGGGGTCAAAGTTCTACGATTTAACAATTGAGAACTCTACTAAACCCCTCCGACAATTTTGAGTATAAACAATTGAACTTTTAGATATAGATTCCTTGGACATGGATTTAACCTTATAACTTGATTTGAGCCCAAAACAATAAATGTTAAGGGCTAATAATAGGGGTCAAATTAAAAAAAAATTACCAAATTACTCAGACAATTTCTGGTCTAAACATTTGAAATTTTACATAAAGTGTATTCCGAGACAGGATAAGCTTTTTAATCGGTTTGGGTCGAAAATCTTTAGTTACCAATATATAAATGTATGTATGTATGTATGTATGTATGTTTGCATGTCTGCCTAAAACATTCGACAGAGGCGACGGATTTTACCAAGATCAGTATCGTTTTGAAGCTCGACCTTTCAGACGAAACATATCGAAAAATTGGCTAAAAACATCAATGTTTTCACCTTCAACTGGACACTTTTCTACAGGGGGTCGCTTTTTTCGCTGATATTGTTGAAAGTCATTCCCTCTTTTCGATTGTCTAGCCTTAATTTAAACCTACGTTACTTCTGGTTTGGCAGTAGTCATAACAGCAAAGACGTCAGTTTTTTTTTCCTCCGTTCTTTTTTTCCTTCACGGTACGGGTTCGAGCCTGCCTTCCTACTATCACATTTTTTTTGCTCAACATACATATCCCAAAACCAGGGCAACGCCGGGCTTAAATGCTAATATATATATATATATATATATATATATATATATATATATATATATAGAGAGAGAGAGAGAGAGAGAGAGAGAGAGAAAGAGAAAGATCTGAAGTAAATAACTTTAGGAAATAATCATTTACATCCACTGTAAGGATTCACCATACACAACAATGGATATAACTTAATAACTTGATTTGAGCCAAAACAAAAAATGTTAAGGGGTAATAATAGGGGTCAAAAGTAAAAAAAAATTTACCTCTGCGGTCTCTACCAAATTACTCAGACAATTTCTGGTCTAAACATTTGAAATTTTATATAAAGGCTATTCAGAGATAAGGCAAGCTTTTTAATCGGTTTGGGTCGAAAATTGAGCTACCAATATATAAATGTATATATGTATGTTTGCATGTCTGCCTAAAACACTCGACAGAGGTGACTGATTTTCACAAGGTCAGTATCATTTTGAAGCTCGACCCTTCAGATGACAAATACCGAACATTAATATCTTCACCCTCACCTGGGCATTTTTCTACAGGGAGGGGTCGCTTTTTTCGCCGATATTTTCGAAAGTCATTCCCTCTTTTCGATTGTCTAGCCTTAATTTAAACCTACGTCACTTCCGGTTTGGCGATGGTCGTAACAGCAAAGACGTCAGGTTTTTTTCCGTACTTTTCCTCCTTCACGGTACGGGTTCGAGCCTGCCTTCCTACTACCATTTTTTTTTTGCTCAACACACACCTCCAAACACTCGGGAAACGCCGGGCACCCATGCTAGTATATCTAAAAAAGTTAAAATGTCCGCGTGTTTGTGTGTTTGTGTGTCTGTCTGTGTACACTTTCCTACCAAATAACTCTGTCAATTATCAGTCTACAGACTCGAAATTTGAGATACAGGGTATTGAGATTTGAGAAAATCTTTGTAATCTGTTTTCGGCTGTTGACGGGTCAAAGTTCAACGAGTTGTCCTTTGAGAACACTACCAAACTCCTGCTCCAATGTTGGGTCTTAACCTGGAATTTTAGATATAGATTACTTGGACATGGATCTAAATTTATAATTTGTTTTAAGTACAAAAGAATAAATGTTAAGGGATCATAATTGGGGTCAAATGTTTAAAAAAAATTGACCTCTGCGGTCTCTACCCAATTACTCGGACAATTTCTGATCTAAACATTTGAAATTTTACATAAATTGCATTCAGACTTAGCGCAAGCTTTTTAATTGTCTTTTATTGCTGAAAATTTTTTTTCCGAGAGGTCCAAGTTCAAAATATTTTACCTTTGCGGTGTCTAGCAAACTATTAAGCACATTTTGAGTCTAAACATTCGAAATTTTACATAAAGGCTATTCAGACATGCAGCACTTTTTTTTAATCAGTTTTGGGGGTGAAAATTTGACTGGTAAGAGGTCAAAGTTGACATAGTTAACCTTTGCAGACTCTATCAAACTCTTCCTACAATTTTGGGTCTAAACACTTTAGATTTTAGATGTAGGTTACTTGGACATGGGTCAAACATTTTAATTCAATTTGATCCCAAAACAAGAAATGATAAGGAGTCAGAATTGGAGTCTTTGACGTTTGCGGTCTTTACCAACTTTTCTCTATGGTAGATAAGGAAGCCTATTATATAAAAGGCTTTACCGTACATATTCACACTTTTTAATATATACATATACACATAAAGTTATAAACAGGACATAGTGTCCGCGCAAAGCCGGGCAGCACTGCTGGTATATATATATATATATATATATATATATATATATATATATATATATATAGATATATGTATAAAACCTTAGAACAGTGCCAGATACATAAAGTACATTCATGTAACATTTAATGGAAAATCAGCCCAGCCGTTTCGAAATCCATATGGAACGAACTCACGCACACAAATTCCTTTTATATATATATATATATATATATATATATATATATATATATATATATAAGAGGAAATAGTTTTAACATGTTTTATTAACTATTTATTATAAGCTCTATCTCATATTTGGTTTTATCTGGTTGAGAATACTTTATAAATATTAATTCTTTAATATTTATAATATACTTTAGTTTTACCATCTTGGATCATTTTGGTAAATTAATTGTAATTTTTATTTCACACACACACACACACACACACACACACACACACACACACACACACATATATATATATATATATATATATATATATATACTTAGTTATATTTTTACAAAAGGTATTCCAGCGGGGTGCTCTATTAGAAGGAAAATATTCCGATAATAAGAACGTATTACATATATTTTTATTTTCGGAAAATTTACTTAGATAATTCATCGGTACCGTCGATTTCAAACATGAGAATAAACCGTGTTTGATACCCATATCAAGCTTTACTCAGTATCGGCTGAAGACAGCTTGATATGAGTATCCAAAACGAACCCCAATTATCAGGTTTAAAACCGACGGTACCGATGTCTTATCTCATCTAAACCTCCTGAGCCACTCCCTTTTTTAAAGATGGAATGGCCCGATTGTCGAAGATAAAATGCAAGCAAGTAAGAAAGCCAGCCAGCAAGCAAGTCCGTAGAGTTATATATATATATATATATATATATATATATATATATATATATATATATATATATATATATATATATATGTGTGTGTGTGTGTGTGTGTGTGTGTGTGTATGAGATTGTATGTGTGCGTGTCCATATATTAGATAAATGTTTTCGTAAATATATCATTACGTGAGTGCATAATTAATGAATTTTTCTGAGATGTCATTTACGCTGTCAAATCTTTCAAAATACTAGAAAAAACGTACTGAGTTTTGGAATTCTATATAGAACCGAAAATCCTGCTTACGGACTTTTTGTCTACTTTTGTTGAATAACTCTTTACGATAAACATGGCCAGCTATGAAATTGAAATCACGATATTTTGACAAATATTGGCACTTTTCTTATGTTTTTGTCAACGATCTGCTTTGCATTGAAATTTATTCAATTGCATTACTTCAGTGGTTACAATACGAGCACACACACACACACACACACACACACGCACACACACACTCATCTAATCTTTCTGAATATATATATATATATATATATATATATATATATATATATATATATATATATATTTATATAAAATGGGTTAATAAATTCCAACGAAAGAAATATGTATATTTATATAAGGGAGTAGTCACGAACAATGTGTATTTTTTAACATTATTTTATTATTCCGTGTCTTGGTTTTTCATTGAGAATTATGTTTGGATCATTGTAATAATGTTTTTAAGTCATTGAAATCGTTTACGTAGGTTTCAGACGGTCTGATGCATCCTCGTCAGAAATTATTTTCAAATGTGTAAAAATGGCGATTTTCAGTTAGTTTTAAGTTTTTCCAAGGGGTGGAGGCTTGTAAGTGTTTATTATAATTGGTATGCTGAATTTTTATTGCTTTTTTATGGCTTTTTTTATTTGGTTTGTCCAGGGAGATTTTGACCTCGCTGTAGTCAGTCGCTATCTCTTTCTGCTAATGTGTTTTTCTTTTCCTTTAGGGTGGGGTAGGGTGTGTGTATGTGTGTGTGTGTGTGTGTGCGCGTGTGTGTTTATGTGTGTGTGTGTGCGCGTGTATGTGTGTGTGTGTTTGCTTTTATTGGTTTGGGAATGTGTATATTTTTATTTGCTTCCTTAGGAAGGCGGCTGTGGTCCGAGGTCGTTACTAATGTGTATGTGTGGGGAGGGGGGACTGGCTCTTCTGAAGTAAGGGTAGGGGTGCTTTCATTCTATTTAGATATTTATTTTTTGGATTCTTGGATTTTAGTATTGTGATTTTTCGTTTTAGTCTTATATTATGTTTGTTTAGAAAGGGGGTGTATTTGAAATAGGGGATTTTTTAATGTTTCTATTTATTTATTTGTCTCCCCATGTGGGTATGGCCAGACCTAGGATCGGTTCCTAGTGTGGGGAAGATTTTGTTCCCCAGAGGGGGGCATTGGAGGGGGTGTAGGTATGGGAGGGGGATGATAGAAGGGAATATAGTCGTTTCAGTCATGAGGGGGTTCTCCTCCCCTGACTGAGCGAGGTGTTTGAACAGATATTATACTAAGGTTCTAGGTGTCTCCTAGTGTTGTTGGTTTCGAGGTTAAGTAGGGTTGGTATTGTTCAGTGTGCTGTATTAGAGATATGGGTGTTATGTCTGTGTGTGGTTGTATGTGCGCACATGTGTGTGTTTTAATGTGTCGGTTCTGATTTCTGTGTGGGTGTGTATATGTGTATGTGTATGGGTGTGCATGCGAGTGTACCTTGCATTTCATGTTTTTGTGTGATGGTATTAGGTTCTGTTCGGTTCAGGAGTGAATTTGGTGATGAAGTTTTTTTTCCTGTGTAAGTAAATAAAAATAATTGTCTGTTTGGAAGATTGGCATTATTTTGAAGCTGTTTTCACTGCATGTGTGTACATTTTTTGAAACATAGAGGTGTCTGTTATCTGCAATTTTGATGTTGCTCTTATGTAAGGCCACTCTATTGCTGAAATTTTGGGTGGCGCCTTTGTAGAATTTGTTGCATGTTGTGCATCTTAGTGCATATACTACATTTCTGGAGGTGCAATTTAGATCCTTTTTTATTTTGAATGTTTGTGCTGGGTTTTTGAATGTGTATGTGTTACCTTCTATTATTATGTTCCATACTCCACATCGCGGTTTGTTGCATTTTGTAACTCCTTTTGTAGTATGTGGGACGAGTTTTGAGGAAGTTAGGATGTGTTTTAAGTTTTTGGGTTGGCGTTTGCTTTTTATTATTTTTGTTGTTTTAAGTATGTTGTTTAGTTTGTCGTTCTAATTGAGGAGGATAAGGTTTTTGTTATCTGTGTGAATAGTTCTGGGTTGTTTGTGTTGTGTGTAGGGACGTATGCTAGAATTTGTTCTTTGTTGTGTTCTTTTGGGGTTCTTAGTTGGTCTATTGGAATTTTTTTCAGCCAGTTCAATACCTTTCTGTATTAGTAGTAGTGGGTATCCTCTTTTCCGCAGTGTTATTTGTAGTTCATTCAGTCTAGTTGAACGGAGATGTCTGTCTGTTACTATGGTGCAGACTCTACGTGCTAGGGAGTAGGGTATTGATTTTAGACAGGTTTTAGGATGGTGGCTTTTGAAGTGGAGGTATTGTTGAGTGTCTGTGGGTTTGTGGTAGATGTCTGTGATTATGTTGTTGTTTTTATTGTTACTAGGATGTTTAGGAAAGGTAGTTCTGTGGGGCTTTGTTCTAGTGTGAAGTTTATTTTTGGGTGTAGATTTTGTAGCAAAGTGTGGAGTTCTTTGATATCCCCCATGAGGTTCCCCAGAGGATAAAGCAGTCGTCTAGGTGTCTTTTCCAATATTTTATGAAGAGTGTTTTTATATTGTGCCCGTACTTTTGCTCTATCCTTTCATAAAGGGCCTCTTCTAGGAAAGCGAGTGTAAGGGTGGCATATGTCAGTGCCATTTTGGTACCCATTGCTGTGCCTAGTATTTGGATGTAGTTGTCTTTATTGAATTGGAAGGAGTTGTTATTGAGGATTATGTCGATGCTATCAATCACGAATTGTTTATTGAATCTGGGGTGTAAAGTCTGTGTATGTTTGTCAATCCAATATGCGATAGCTTCTTTTCCTAGATTGTGTGGGATATTGCTATATAGGCTGCTAACATCGAATGTGGCTAGTATAGTCCCATCGTCTACTGTTTGTGGTAGGGAGCTAAGGAAGTGTGTGTTATCTCTTACAAAACTTATGGCTAGATTGGTGAAGGGCTGTAATAGTATATCCATTAGGTTGCTAAGTCTGCTTGTTGGGCATGATGGTCCTGCTACTATGGGTCTGAATGTGAGGTCGTTGGGGTTTGGGGTGCTTATGTATTCTGACTTTTGTAGAAGAGATAGTGACTGACTACAGCGAGGTCAAAATCTCCCTGGACAAACCAAATAAAAAAGCCATAAAAAAGCAATAAAAATTCAGCATACTAATGTGTAATAAACACTTACAAGCCTCCACCCCTTGGAAAAACTTCAAACTAACTGAAAATCGCCATTTTTACACATTTGAAAATAATTTCTGACGAGGACGCATCAGACCGTCTGAAACCTACGTAAGCGATTTCAATGACTTAAAAACATTATTACAATGATCCAAACATAATTCTTAATGAAAAACCAAGACACGGAATAATAAAATAATGTTAAAAAATACACATTGTTGGTGACTACTCCCTTATATAAATATATATATATATATATATATATATATATATATATATATATATAGAGAGAGAGAGAGAGAGAAATATATATATATATATATATATATATATATATATATATATATATAGAGAGAGAGAGAGAGAGTGAAATATCTGAGGTAAATAACTTTAGGAGATAATCATTTACGTACGGTGTAAGGATTCACTATAAACAACAATTTTGATTCTTAGAGTGTAAGCAAATGATTACGCCATGAGGTTATTTACTTTATATCTATACTAGCAAGGAGACCCGATGTTGACCGGGATCGAATGATGATCGACGAATATTTCACACTCCTATATTATTATTGTCATCGAAACCAGTGAAATCGTCCGGGAGGAAGCTTCACTTGCCTCCATGCAGTGACTTAGTCCAAAATATGTTATTCTACATTGCACTACTGTTTCTTTTATAAAATTATTTTATATAAATTTCTTTCCAGTTAACGAAAAAAAAAATTAAGAAATTTACGTGCGGGGTTTGAACCTACAAACCGCGTCATGTAAAAAAAATAAAATAAAAACAGAATCAACTTACTCACTGTAGAATTTTCACGGCCCGTTGTTTTATCATTGTTGCGAAGCAACGACATGAAAAAAATAGCTTTACCGATAATAGACAAATTAAAAATACGGTTTAGACTATCAATTATCGGTAATTATCAGGGGTATTCGAAAACAAAACTTGAGTATGATCACTCCCAGAATATACACTAAAGTTCTGTAAAATTTCAAGAAAATCTGTTCAGTCGTTTCGGAGTCTATAAAGAACGAACTCACACACAGAGAAAAAGTTGCATTTATATAATTTTAGAGATTATAATAGCTCTGGTTGAGCTACTTTCTCTACCATTGACATTTTTATTTGCAGTATATTGATCCAATGGTTACTGTAGCTATGTTTTACCTTACAAAATAAGATTTATCTAACTCCATATATGTCAACTTTGTTTCCTGTGTCTAGTTACATACCTTTAAACAAACACACACACAACTGACACATTCCAAAAGTAAATATGATGTTTTACTTTATTTTATTTATGATTCATATAAATTAATGATCGATCTTATGTCTGCATATTTAAAGTCTGTACGATGATCTAGGCGTATCAGTTTCATAGCGCAAACTTTACTCTAAGCGTTGCCAATCTTCAGTAGTTTCTTTCTCTTAGAAAAATAAATATTTTGAGAAACGATGCCAACAACAGAATTAAACCATTCCAACGATGTTTAGTACGAATTTACGTTTTGGTAGTTGTTTCATGTTTGTTTCAAACCTAAGTTAGTATAAACACACCCTTATATATATATATATATATATATATATATATATATATATATATAAATATATATATATATATATATATATATATATATAGTAAGTTATAAAATATATATGGCGATTAAGCTACACTGAATATTCCGCATTTCGTCCACTCTAGGACTCTTCAGGCTTATGCGCATAAGCCTGAAGAGTCCTAGAGTGGATGAAACGCGGAATATTCAGTGTAGCTTAATCGCCATATATATTTTATAACTTACTAACTAGCTTTACCTACGTATTGAGAACTTTTGAAGTAAATACTTAAAGTTTACGCATAAATTTATACTTTCGTATATTAATTTTATGTGAGTAAATGAAGTAGTTATATATATATATATATATATATATATATATATATATATATATATACTATTTTTTTACTATAATGATTCAATATCTACAGACACTAGTGTTTCATCCTTTCGCGAATCTTAAATGCAGGATGCCACGAGTAACGCCAGTCGACAAATTCGAACTCGGCAACACGAGCAATCTCTGGCTCGATTAGCAAAGACCGTATCCAGTTGGCTACCATTAACCGCGTGAAATAACGTTGAATTTATACATTTTAATTTTAAATATACTTTACGTCTGAACAGTGATCTAATCGTTATACGATTATCTATACATAAGAGCCAAATTGACCGACTTAATTCTACTGAAAATGCTCAACGACAAGAAACAAGAGTTTCTTATATATATATATATATATATATATATATATATATATATATATATATATATTCTAAAAGTACATCAATTAAGCTACTTTGTGAAGTGAATTTTATTTTCATTGGAGTAATTAAGTTTATTGCCCACATTAACATCACTCTAACTTTGTTCAATTTTAGGGGCACACCCTTTTTTAAAGTTGGTCAAACAGACAATCGCATGATTAAAATTGCACTCCGTTCAATCATGCTGACTCAGTCAGCGTAACTATGTAACACCTTTGTGAACATATATCTGGTCGTAGTATATGATATGAAAATGTTATATTTTAATATCCTAAGCATTTTTCTTGCTTTATTTCACCCCTTTATTTACTTACGATAACCGATTTATTTCGGTAAAATATGTCTAGAGAAGGTGGGTTGTGAATGTGGGCAATTCAGTTCATAACTTTGATGAAAATGATATAAACTTTTCTAAATACACTGAATAGTTTAGTTTCAGACTATAAGGAATCTATTCAACTGGTGGAGTTTGTTGTTTGGTTGTTATCGTAGAAATTGCTTGCTTATTAAAGAAATTGCAAAAATTAAAACTCTGTATTTATACCGTAAAAATATTTGATTAAAATTATCATATATGAGGTGGACGCAATTTGCTTGAATCATTGTATAGTACGTAGTTAAATGGAATGTGTGGAAGACGGTACAATGCAGAGATAACAGAAAGACACAAGCTGAAGCAAGTGAGAAAGTTTTATTAATACAACTTACAAATACATTTGACTTTGGTTCAAATGTGCTGTTGTAAACAGTAACAGTCTTGCGGCGAACAATTGCCCGGAACTTGTTGATAGCATTTTAATTTGATATGGTTGAGGTTTTTTTTGTTCATTTCTTTATTTTATTTCTAATTTATATATTTATGTTTTTATTTTTTTTTTATAATAATTTATCTTTGGTTCGAACGTGCTTTCTCACCTGCTTCAGCTTGTGTATTTCCGTTACCTCTGCATTGTACCGCCTTCTACACATTCCATTTAAAATTATCATATGGTTTTCTCCGGAACCAAAAAGGGTGATAAAACACACTTAGCATTATTGCTTAAAACAACACTTAATTTATGTCACTGCTCATATATAATCATATGGTTACACATATCTATATGTACGCGACTACGTACATGTATTTGAAAGGTGTGTTTATGTATGTATGTATATATATATGTATGTGTGTGTACATATACATATTTATATTTTCTTCTCCATATTCCGTGGTATCTTCTTGCTTAAAACTCTTTGTTTCCAGATTTCTGTCTCGCGAGTCCAGCTATTTAGCAATATATATACAATAGAGAAATTGGAAAAGATGTAACCTTCTTCTAGCATTCATTACTTTTGAAACATGCGTTTGTAAGTTTTGAAATTAATATGAGAAAAGGAAATCGAAAATTACCCTTCAAAGTAAATACAAGAAAAAAAAACTACAAGCCGACTCCTTAAAAGAACGCACTTGACCCTTAAAGCACCACTCCCTTTTATTACTACTCTGAAATAGATAGCACTCCAAATTTATTCCAATTTTGTCTGGTCTGTTATGTAGCCCCTTCTTTCTTGGATCGCTCGAGGGACAAGCTTAATACATTTATCTGTTCCGTGCTGTATGTAACGTTTATGTGAATCTAATCCCGTAATTTCGTACATATCCGGGTACTTATTAATATTTTATTCACTTATTTTAAAACAAATAATTTACTAAAACAGATGAGTTTTTTCATCATACTTAATACATACACGGTTTCCTCTTAATGTTAGAGGCGGAATCTATATCTAACTCTACAATGGCAAAGACTAACAATGAATCGAGTTTGATTGCTAGCTAAATTAAACACTATGCGTATATGCAAAACACCTGGTAACATGAATTCCATGAATTTTAGCCTGAAGATGCTCTATGGAGATTAAATATGGAAGACTGTGTAGCTTAATTGCCATATATATTTTATAACTTATTACTACTGGCCCTGATAGTGGGGCATTAGAATACGCCGACTGCCCCCCCCCTGCAGAGGGTAAAGTTCCTCAATGGGGGTCCTGGATATGACCTTAAACTATATCCAGTGGTGAGGCCCCAGCTTGTGGGCTTTGGGGAATGTGGAGTCACCCTTTAATTACCATTGCCCCCAGATCCACTCTGACCCAGAGTGGTAGTACCTGTTAGGGTCCCAACTATGGGTTAAATAGAAACCGACGTGAAAACAACAAATATATTCTATTAAAAAAATTTTCTTAAAAATCTTTGGATTCGGCATTAAATAACCCGAAAAGGGTTGATATGCCGTAAAACAAAACCAACCAAACCAAACCAAACCAAAACCTTACTACTGCATATATATATATACATATATATATATATATATATATATATATATATATATATATATAATCAATAGAAAGACTGCTTAGCTGTATTACAGCTCTTTATTCTAGCTAGACTAGACTGTGCGTGTATTTCGAATAAGAAATAATGAGAGTTTAGTGTATTTGTACATAAGATACAATCTCTTATGTAGAAGTGAGTTGTGATTTGTTAATATAAGCAAATATATAGCGACTTTATGTGTTTTACTAAGATAAAACTCGGAATCCGTGTGAGTTGATGAGACAATGATGGAGACGAGGATTGGGTGACTGGTGTTTATTGCGGGATTATTCATAAAAGCGACATCACAACACGTTCTGCGATGAATTAATTCTTAGAAAAATATGTGTTTTATTTTGTTCTCCTTTTTAATATTTGTCAACAATTTGTTTTAAAATTTCATTGAATGTTTATTCATAATACGACAAACATGAAACTTTGGGAATTGATAACAAAATTCGGATTTGAAGAAACAAGATGAAAATTCCGTCCACATATTTGTAGAGTAAAAACAGAATAATTGTGAAGTAAAGTGAATCATTCTAAACAATCTAAAGCGTCGATATGTGTGAAGAGTCACTTTCATTGTTAGTATTTGGATGGGTTTGTTAATCAGATTAAATGAACGTAAATTTTGCCTCCTTTTGTTATTTCCATTGTAAATGGGAAAAGGAGAAAGAAAATAAGAGTGGCTCGAAAATTGCCCGTATATGTGCGTATTTATATGAAAAGATATCTGATATATTGCAAGGCCTGATATTCCAAATATTATATATACGTATAATACGTACGAGGATCGTTTACAAATTAAGGCCTGTATTTTAAATGAAAAACTAGAACGTTGAAAAGCTACGAAGATGAACATTGATGTATTAAAAAATATACATATATATAATGTGTACATATATAATGTGTACATATATAATGCGTATATATAATGTGTGTATATATATATAATGGGTGTATATACATAATGTGTGTATATATATAATGGGTATATATGCGTGTGTATATATAATGTGTATATGTGTATATATATAATGTGTATATATATATAATGTATGTATATATATAATGTGTATATATAATATGTGTATATATATAATGTGTGTGTATATATATAATGTGTATATATATAATGTGTATATATATAATGTGTATATATATAATGTGCATATATAATGTGTATATATATAATGTGCATATATAATGCGTATATATATATATATATATATATATATATATATATATATATATAGGTTAAGTATAAAAGGCAAAAGATTCTGTAAACTTTGAACAAATATAAAAATTAATATTTTATAGTAATCCCATCCATATAAAAAGGTCAATACAACTAAAATATGAAATAAAGTTTGTTACAGAAGAATACAAATTTAAGATTGTAAAATTTTTTTTAATCCTTGAATTTTAATTTATCCTTTTATTAAAAAAATCCCATTTAATGAACTCTTTACAGAATAAAAGTTGACAAGCTTTCGTGTAATGATGTTTCAAGTAAAGCAAGTACCAGCAAATTCATAGCTTTGCTATAATATTCATTTGCTAATATATTTCCTCTGAGGAGACGAAGGCATTTCTTTGAAACTCCACGGATTAAGGATATTCATTGGAGTATCCTGTCGAACAAAAATTCATGTATTTTTACAGTCTTAAATTTGTATTCTTCTTTCTCTTTTTTCGCTCTCTCTCTCTCTCTTTATACATATGTAGATAGATAGATAGATAGATAGAGAGAGAGAGAGAGGGGGGAGAGAGAGAGAAACAGGTGAGGGAGAAAGAGCTAAAAAATTGCGAACAATCGAAAATAGTCGAGTAGAAAATATTACGATAGAGTAGTACGTGTAAAAATTTAGACGATACATGTAGATTATGCCTGAAAGGAAATTCGCTATTATAAACTTCAAAAACCTGCAACACCTGATCAACTATAAAAGCGAAATAGCAAATTATTGTATGCACAGAATATACTTTGCGTAAGAGTAACAATACATAAAAATAATATAATAATAATTATTTAAAAATATTGAACTAATATGAAACTTAAAATAAAAAAGGAAAAGATCTCCAAGCACCGCAAGTGTTAAAACAAATTTTCATTTTAATTCACAAAAATATAAGTTATTCCTCTTCAAAATTGAAGGGAGACGAAATAGAAGTCAACCGTACATTAATACCAGAAACTCCATCATTGGCTAATTAAAACATTATCTCATAGGTGGGAATGGCAATCAATCTGATTGGTTATCTAGCTAAATTTAATACCGCTTGTATATATAAAACACCGTGAAGCTTGAATTTCATACAATTTATTCTGACGTGTTTATTTGAGGATTAAACGCTGAGAATTTTATGTAAATTGCTATATATGTTACATAGCTTACTTCATTTCTCTACTCAGGTATTGCACACTGTTAAAATAAGTACTGAACATTGTTGCATAAAATATTATATCTTATAAAATTTATATGAATACACTTGAGCTCTATATGAGATATATAGCTATTCGAAAGTTCTATTAACGTTCTTTATCTAACAAACACTGCTAGTAAAACGTTCAAAACAAAACATTCCTTTACTCAATTGACCATTTTACTGTTATAGTATATCATTCTTTTTGATTGTTTGGTCTTATTTGATTCCAAGACAGCAATTAATTTAATCTGGTGTAGTATGCAGCTCTGTGTTGCTACTTGAGGTAACACCACTTGGGGAAAGTGCATGGTTCCTCGTAAAAGTCAGTGTTTCGTAGCCATAACGATTGGATTCTTATTTAAATCGCGAATAATATGTGATTTTTAATATTTAGTCAGGGTTTATTTGTAGGGGAAAATATCCTTATGCCAGTTTGTCCTTGCAAACCTTTATACAAAGAGACCTTAGACACTCGCCGATTGTGTGTAGTAGGCATTCAAGTTCTCTCTCTCCCGTTCTCTCCCCCCCCCACACACATACACATATATACACAAACTGATGTGGTCCTGGATATAGCTTGCGGGCTTTGCGGAGTGTGGAGCCACCCTTTAATTGCCATTGCTCCCAGGTCCACTCTGACTCTGAGTGGTAGTACCTTTTAGAGTCCCAACTATGGGTTTAATAGAAACCGACTTGAAAAAACAAATGTATTCTATTAAAAAAAAATTTCTTTAAAATAACTGGATTCGGCATTAAATAACCTGAAAAGGGTTGATATGCCATAAAACAGAAACAACCAACCAACCAACAACAATAACAAACTGATGTATGTATATAGATACATGCGTGTGTGTATACTCACCGACACTCATACATACATATATAGTACGAAAATATTTCTGTATCAAGTAATCTATCTAGAAGCGTTCATGCTTCAGAATCGCAGCTTATGCACGCATATACCTAGATTCATTGACCATTTTCTGTATCACAGCTCGTCAGAGTTACTAGAAAAGTAAGTTCTTCTTTTTATTACAGGCAGGCGTTACGCATTCAGCAAAATCAGTTCGCTGAATGAAATCTAAATACTTATTTAAATATATATATATATATATATGTATAATAATTAATTTAATTATAATTTAATATAATTTCTTTCTATACAGGGTGACCCCCCCCCAAAAAAAAAAACAAAAGCTAAATAGAGGCCATCTAGAACATATGCTGTAGAACGGAGAAAAAAAAGGCCAAATACCCTAGTGTTTTGATGTGATGTTTTGAATATAATAAACTAGTTTATGACCAAAGTTTCATTTCATTTGAACAAAACACTAAGAAACGGGGTCTAATTAGAGTTGGGCTTTTTTTTTTGGGTCACCCTGTACATATGTATAGTAATTATCGCGAAGATAAAATCTAAAACAATTTATAGAAAAATGAATAAGAGACAACATAAAAGATATTCAAATCAAAAACATATATATATATATATATATATATATATATATATATATATACATATGTATATATATATAATATTTCGTTTCTTTAAAACAGAAGCTTTTTCGAAATGTGACACAATTTCAATTAATAAACAAACGAAATATTAGTGTACTAATGTATTAATTTTATATGTGAATATTATGTCTTTCCCATTTATTTCTCTCTCTCTCTTCACGCAATATATACTAGCAGTATCTACCAGGCGTCTCTCGACTGTTTCTTGAAAATTTAATCAATATTCTCCTGTTTAATAAAAATGTGTACATGGCAAACAAAAACTATCATGAGTTTTATTAAGTTACTGTTGAAATATGTAGACTTTAGCTTAATATGTTTTAAGTAGAAATTAAAATTTAGGGAGTCTAAATTAATTGATGTTTAAAGTCTATGGATACAATGCGGTTTAAATCTGAAATATTTGAATTTTAAAATTGAAAGTCCTTCTAATATTATTGTAAATGTCCTTCAAAATATTTAAAAGAAACCCTGAAATTTAAGGAATATTTATTAATTAATGTCTAATACCTATTGTAAAAATTCTACAATGATCAGAGTTTCTCGAATTCTCACAAATCAAACCGAATACAACCTACATTGGCCAACCTTATGCATGTGTTTCCAATTCTTTAATTATATTCTTAGCTTCATCCATACTAAGAATTGAACTTTCAATCGCTAGAAAACTGTTGCTTAAAATGTATAATTACTAAAGACTTCTTTCCAATCATAGTTTACGGAATGATATCAAGCTACACCCGCAGATTAAATGAAAGGTTCTGTTCGACATTACGTACATATTCCTCAGTTCGACAAGACCTACCTCAACAAGGTCGTAGGTTACACCAGTCGAAATCTTGTGTAAATAAAACCCAAGTTAGAACAGTCGTCCAGATTCGTATTATTTGGATTATTCGGACTACTGTTCTCATCTGAAATATTATTTTTACAACGTTTCAAGGTTCAATCCTCAAAAATTCATTTGCGAATTACTTAGGACCCGGTCAAAGCTGACAAAAACGAAACCATCTCACCCCCGCAGATTAAATGAAGGTTTTCGTTCAAAAATCCCTTCAGATTCTCAGGTTGGACAGAAAGATTCCTGAGTACAAAGGTTACTTTAGTCGAAACCGTGTAAGAATAGCACCTAAGATTAGAAACGAAAATCCGGATATTCCAAATAAACGGAATTACTAATTTATTCTAAAAATTAAGCGAGATTGTAAGAGTTTGATTATTTTATCACACATCCAACAATTCGACTATTTAAGGAAAACTATAAGGCGTTTTGTCTATAGCTGGGTTATTGTAAAGATGTACCATATTATCTATATTACCCACGCCTATTCGGCATCATCATCATCGTCATATTCGACAGCTTTTTCACAATTGTTTTTTCTGTACTAACGCCTCGATTTCCTCGGCGTTCGAATGTATATATTTTAAAGCAGTATTGTGTCTTGTTGATTTGTGAGCTTCCATTGTCGGAAAATACAAAAAATATACCTCGAACAAGAAACAAAGAAAACGTGTAAGATGGAACGAAAGAAAAAATAGACATTCGAAAAGGTTAACGCTTTAGTTCGATTTGAAAACGAGTAGCAATTCACTATGGATATTGTCTTCTAGATCACGACTAGGAAATTAAAAGAATAAACAAATTCTTTGTAAGAACACCGAAGAATGTTACACAATGCACGCTTGAAAAATATATCTACAGCGTTGGTTGTTGTTCTTGAGGTAAATGAGTGAAACTATTGGGAGGGGAAACAGATGAGTAAACTAACGTCTAAAAACAAAGTACCAAGTGGAACGATAAAATTGTCGTCCTAAAGAAAACAACACTACAGTTTTATTATTTTTTTTTTTAACTTTTATTGAATAAATCAATTAAAGTAACTTGATTATGTAGTATAGCTGACATCTATTCAATGTAGCCGCCTTCAGCCTCAATCAGCGCCCCAATACAGGTCCGGATCTGGTAGCACGGCTTTTCCACAAGCGCTGACGGGAGCTCGGCGAATACTCAGCGGATGGCGGCGATCAGACCGGCTTTGGTGATGTGGGAGATCATGTGGGTGATGTTCTCGACGTATGACCAAACCAAGTAGTCGAGCGGGTTCAGGTCAGGGAAGGAGGGGGCAGGGAGAGAATAGTATGAAATCGTAGTAATCCTCCTAAAGACAAGCCTGATTCTCTTTGAGCTTGTAGGTCGGGACCGAGTCCTACTGCCACACCCAGATTCTGCCAGTGGCCACGCTTTTGCACAAGGCGATCGTTACACTCTTCAGCACATTCAGGTACACCTTGGGGTTGACCTTAAAGCCGACTTCATAAAATGTGATGTGGCATGATGTAGCCCTCACGTGAAACCACAACAAAGACGATAACCGTGGCCGAAAACTTCGTAGAGTTGTGCCCTCAAGCGTTTAACCGCCCGGATTTTCATTTTTAGAGTGCTGGCAATGGTCGTGTTGTAATATCTTTTATTGGTAGAGAGCATGAGTTGTACAGCGGCACATCTCTAATCTCACTCGTTGAACCTTGTATCACTTTCAGACATGATAGAAGGCACCTATTGCTCTTGGGATTTGTACACAACTGGCCAAGTAGTAAATAGTCCGCAACAAAAAAAGAAAACAGGTTTTCATTAAACGGAAATGGAATCATATCTTTTCTAGGGCGACAATTTTATCGTTCCACCCTGTAATACAAGTCATATGAAAAATTCTTAGTCTATAGTGATGCTGTTGTTGTTGAGCATCATTGATGATGATTATTGAGACATTCGCTTCATCTATATTTTTTGGTCCCCCGACAAAAGGAGTGTGGACCTGTAAATTCACCCTCGTCCGTTTGTCTGCACTTTTCTCAATAACTACGCCTTGGAATTTTTGGAAATTTCGTACAAGCATTAAACATGTTATGAGTAAAACGTAACAGAACGGAAGAACGGATTTGCCGCGAAAACTCCGGTTGCCCCCCCCCCTCCCCCAGGGATGCTTTTCGGGTTAAATGGCTAAAATTGACACTTTTGTGCGTATTAAAAAAATTGATGCCTTGGATTTTTATAAAACTTTCGTAAAACTGATTTCTATATAATTTTGTTTGTCTATACTTCGCGATAACTCTTGAGTGTGCTCAAGGCGCTCTTTTTGGGCTAATAAAACACTATTTTTTTAACAATTTTACCATATTTGTGGAACATTTTCAGTGTATTTAGCAATTTTGCATCGTGCTGAACTCGAATTTAAATATGTTAAGGACTTTGGGACTTTTGGGGCTAATTCGAAGGGGGGCAAATGATGGACTTAGTCATTTCATTTTTTGTATGGCGCAGAACTCTAATTTACATATGTTAAGGCCTAAAACTGCATCGTGTGTTCATTTTCACCAGGATTTGATGTCCCCTGGGAACTTTCGGGGCTAAATGGAGGCGGCAACTGCTAAACTTAGTCATTTCTTATGCCTCGTTCACTGTGCACTCACGGAGGATCATCCATGCTTCACTTGTTTTATTAAAAATTAAAAAAACTAAGTAAAAATGTTTCTGTGAAAAGAAGTGGGTTCGAACCTCGCATATTCATGTTGCCATTTCGTGTCATTAACAACTCAGTCACCGTCACCTGTCTATTTTTTAACGTTATTTTACCCCAAACAAAATACAGTCGTCGTAAGGGGCTACTATTTGGGGCCAAACTTACAGAGATGATATGTAGGAAGTTGAGCAGCGAGATATCTGTTCAGATTATACTTGAACTCCTGCATGTTTGTACAGTCAAGGAATCAGGGACTCGGGAGGAAATACGAAAGTCTAGCAGTTTAATAGGAGCAACTATTTGAGTTGAAAGCTTTACGGAATCTAGGGATCTACAGTGTAGGGGTGGGTTTTTGCTGCTTGTTTGTCGGGAGTATTTACGTCGAGAGATACTAGTGCTTTGAGTTCCTCAGAGCACACTTCGATTAAAATCCTTGTCAAACAGGCACAGAGATGCCATATTTCGGCGATAGGGCAGAGGTTGGAGTTTGGTTGCTAGTGCGGGACCTATTATTGATGTTGCTATGTTGATGAAATGATACGGCATTACCTTTATTCATATATTTTTCTGTTCTGTATTCATCTCAAACTGGGGATTTTTGATTGGCTTAATTAAGAACATCTTTTTTTTTGCTGAAGAACAATTGGGTATAAGTGTATTATTTTGACCATTCGGACTACTATTCTCATATCGTTTCGTTCGGAGTAACCTCCAACCTCTTCAGATATATCTTGTCAAACGAAACCTTTTATTTAATCCACGAAAGTAGCAGGTTTTTGTTTCGCCAGCCATGACCGAGTAGAAACCTTAACTAAGTCGCAGTTGTATTCTTAATAGCGCTGGCATAAGGATTGAACTTTTAACATCCCGAACAGTGTCACTAACAATTGAATTTTATATAGTACTTATACCGTTACTCCACGAGTTCTTGTAATGCAAATTATAAATCGTCATCTCAAAAATTCAGAAAAACATATTGGTAAACGTTACTATTGGTGGCATAAATTATCTTAAAGAAAATGCTGTTGGGAAATTGATCAAAAATTTATCAAACTTTTATCAAAAACAATATAGTTCTCTTTACCTACTTAGGCGGTACGTGTTTGCATAAAAATATTTAATAAAAATAAAAGTAGACTTTAATATCTATGAAAGAAAGCATTAATAAACAAGTATTTCCAGAATAAATAACATAGCTGACGCATCCTCAGATTTTTATTAAATACATCTGTACCCGGCCACGCGTTGCTGTAGCTCAGTCTGGTAAAAAGAAAAAAAACCTAAAAACGAAAATGCATGTTTCTTATATGCGTAGTTTCATAATACTTGTGGAGAAACAGTATTTTTTGTTGTTCTATTTTCTGTGCAGTTAAAAGGATTATCTTGTTTGCGCACTCTAGAAGAGGCAATTTATAATTATTCATATTGGAAGCAATCACTGTGTTGATGTAAACCACGCAATTGTAAACATTGTCACTTAGCTTTGTTGATAGCGAGTGCAAACGCCAATAGAACTGGGAATAGCAATCTCTAAAATTGAAATTGCATATCAGTTGGAATTATATGGATGCAAGGAATGAGGTCATAGTCACCTTGGAAAGGTCCTGTCAAGAGTGTTGCTTCTATGATGTTTTCATTATTTTTTTATTGGAAGCCGCGTGCTATTGCAAAGCTTGGACTGGTTGATATTTCGCAACATCATATTTGGCACACAAATTTTTAATTGCAGTATATGCGGCGAGATCCCTAGCAAATCTAGTGAATTCAAGAATTCTGTTGGATATTTAACCCTCTTAGTCTGCTTCCACAACAGTAACCGAGGACTTGTATGTGACTACCTCACTGTGAATGTAAAACTGAATGTAAAGTTCATAAACGTCTTTGTTCTTGGTTGCAAGAATAGCTCTTTTACTCTGCCAACTGGGGTTCTTCTAATTAATTTGAGTATTCGGAAATAGTTTAATCATGCTTTCTTATTTATTCATCCATGTTTGTGAAAATCTTTAAAAAATATCTAAACGAACGTCTAAATGTTTGTTTTTGTATTAATGTTATTTTTTAATTTTAAATATATTTAAAAAAAATAACTTTAAGAAACATAATACACGCGGGTTTCATTTAAAGTAACACAGAAGGAATTGTTTTTAATTTTCAATGCCAATACATTTTCTATTTGCAATGCCAAAATATATTCTATTTTCTAAAAAATATAAAGAAAATAATAAATATTTAATGAAATAATATATTTTTTATAAAAAAATACATTTATGCAAAATATAATGAAGTTTTACTTGTTTCAGCAAAATATAAAGGGGAAAATGTTGTTACATATTTATTTTAAACAAAAACAGGAAGTCCTGTTTGGCAAGCGGAACATTTTTGCATCAATTCGAGGTTTTCAGCTGATACCAGCTTTGGTAGACTCCGTGTTACCTACACTTCTGTTTTGCCCTTTGTTATAATGCTAAAACCTATATGTTTTATTTTCAATATTATAAACTTTGTTACACTAAATGAAATAGTTGAAACGGAAGTCTTTTTGTGTGAAAGAAAAGTAATCGTTTTTTTCCTTATACTTTCTCGAATATTTTGTTCAATAACTATTACAAATCTTCAGCAATTGTCCGTTTATTTTGTGATAGTAAAGTTTACATTTGGTCGGAAAGGCTCACATCAATAGTTAATGAATTTACTTTTTGTTAATAAGGTTTTAAACTGTAAAGTAGGGTTGACTTAATGTCGAGAAAAAGGGCCGCAGTAAGCGTCCAAACCAAAAAAAAAAAAAAATTTAAAAGAACAAATCATGCCGGTTTTCTTTTATAATTTAGTATTTAATAAACTAACAAATTAAATGGGATAGAGATAAAAATGTAAGAATTATAAAAAAGAGAAAGGAATATAGTCAATACTAACTAACGAATAAGCGGCATATAATTGAGAACAAAATGGAAGAAATGTTTTGAAGAAAAGAAAAAAAATGGAAGAAATATTTTGAAGAAAAGAGAAAAAATGGAAGAAATATTTTGAAGAAAAGAAAAAATGGAAGAAATATTTTGAAGAAAAGAAAAAAAAATGGAAGAAATAGTTTCAAGAAAAGAGAAAAAAATGGAAGAAATAGTTTGAAGAAAAGAGAAAAAAATAGAAGAAATATTTTGAAGAAAAGAAAAAAATGGAAGAAATATTTTGAAGAAAAGAAAAAAAAATGGAAGAAATAGTTTCAAGAAAAGAGAAAAAAATGGAAGAAATATTTTGAAGAAAAGAAAAAAAAATGGAAGAAATATTTTGAAGAAAAGAGAAAAAATAGAAGAAATATTTTGAAGAAAGAAGAAAAAATGGAAGAAATATTTTGAAGAAAAGAGAAAAAGGCTGATGAAAGACTTGTTGCTTATTATGATTGTGAGCGCGAGTAAACAGAACAATTAACAATATGAAGAAGAAACAATACGAAGAACTTCCGCGGTCGTTACGTATCGGCTATTGTCGGGACTTGGAGAAAATAATTTGTAATCTCACTACTGATGCAATTCTCTATCTATATAAAAGCCAAGTACGTCCAAGGATGGAGTACTGTTTCCCCATCTGGACAGGAGCTGCTAAAACAGCCTATTCTGCCTTGACAGAGTACAAAATAGACTTCGTAGCTTAGTGGGGGATGCCCTTTTCTCTTCCCTGCAGCCTCTCTCCCACAAAAGAGACGTTGCGAGCCTTTCTTTGTTTTATCGTTATTTCCATGGCAAGTGCTCGTCTAAGCTCCAATCTCTGCCCCCCGCCAATCTTTCACGAGAAACACCTGTCTAGCTGAAACTACTCTCAATATTTTTCTCCACTCTTTATCTGTGCCTAAATCCAAACGTAGATTCCATGAGCAGAGCTTCTTTCTCAGAAGTGCACGACTGTGGAACTCTCTTCCATTTGCCTGTTTCCAACCTGACTACAACTTGGATGTCTTCAAGTCCAACATAAACAAATTCCTGACAAACCGCCCCCTTAAGTAAGACACTTTATCAGCTCTCCAATACTAATGATTACTACAATACTATCTCATTGATTACTTTACACGCAATAACTCTTATCTCTGAGTGGCCTCCGGCCCTGGATAAGTGGTGACCTCCATATAAAAAAAAACAAAAACTTTGATAATAAATGTATGAAAACGTTTGTATTCGTGTAAAATGAAAACGAAAAAATTCAAAATAATATGAACATAATGAAGAAAGAGAAAAAAAATAATCGCGAATGAAAAAAGATCAAGTTGGTTATTGATCGGCTATTTTCGAGGAAAATCTTGGAAAATTATATTTTTTAGATTGTAATATTTTATATATTAAGCATATAAACACACGCTCGTATTTAAAAAAAAATAAAGCAATCATAGAAGTAGTTTTTCTTTATATTAGCGGTTAATATTAAATAGACAGATACATGTTTATTTATATAGCTTAATCTTCTATCAAATATTTATTTCTTCGTAAATAAGGCAAATATGAGTGACCAAACCAAGAGGAAACAATATTAACGTTTATTAATAAATATGTTCTTTTAAACGTGTCACTCTTTATTAAGTCAAACACTAATCCTAAAGGAGAGGTGAAAATACGAAAAAAAGTAAATGCTATGGAATTTTTATTTTTGAAACCAAAAGTTGGTAATCTCCAAAAATACCGTTAGGGCTTACAACATGGCCGCCAGAAGAGTCACGTGATCCGGTAGGTGTATCAGAATTTTAGGCGGAATTTTTGACACCCCCAACAAAAAACTGCGAATAAAATATATAAAACTCGTAATTTCTGTTTTTAAAGTGGGTTGTCAATTTTCTTTATGAAATATACTTCCAAAATAAACTATTACAGTCGTTTAAAACATAATAGAAGTATTATTTTTTATTTTTTAAAAACAATGTTTACAAAATGTCTATGCACGTTCGTAGACATTTTGTAAACATTGTTTTTAAAAAATAAAAAATAATACTTCTATTATGTTTTAAACGACTGTAATAGTTTATTTTGGAAGTATATTTCATAAAGAAAATTGACAACCCACTTTAAAAAACAGAAATTACGAGTTTTATATATTTTATTCGCAGTTTTTTGTTGGGGGTGTCAAAAATTCCGCCTAAAATTCTGATACACCTACCGGATCACGTGACTCTTCTGGCGGCCATGTTGTAAGCCCTAACGGTATTTTTGGAGATTACCCAAAAGTTTTTATTTTTAGAAAAGTAATATGCGTGCACCCACTTTTAGGTATGAGAGTTTTGTCATCAATTCTACAAACAGGTTGCCAACGTTACTACGGAATTTTAGAGCGATTCAGCAAGAGAACGATTAAGTTTGCTCTTGCAGAAGAAAGAAAAATACAAAAAGAATGGGTACAGAGGACACACAAAGCAGAGATAAGACATAGGTTTGGTTGTTTTATTTTACAGCGTATCAATTCTTTCCGGGTTATTTAATGCTGAATGTAGTAATTTTGGTAAAAGTTTTTATGCTTCAAATTCTTTCTATCTTTAAATAATTATCAATGTTTTTTTTTTGTTTTAGTTGTTTTGTTTTACGGCATATTAAGCCTTTTCGAATTCTTTAATGTCATAATGTAATGTATAAGTCATTTCGGATTAAGATTCTATGTTCCAAGTTCTTTATATTTTTATAATGAGAAAGAAATTAGTTTTCCTTAAAAGTAAATAGACAAATAGTTGAGATGCTTTGTATTGATAAGATAGTAAATAACAAAAACGCACAATAAGATATTAAACTTGTTTATTTAACATATTGGATGCGCTAACACATTTTAATGAAAGTTTGGGAAAAGGTGTTATAAATACAAAACTATACAAAATACTATTAAAAACCCGCCGAATATATGTCAACCTATGTCACGGTAACATATATTGAGCGAGTTTGTAACAGTATTTTACCCGGATTTTTATTTATAACACCTTTTCCCAAACTTACCGTGTTAAAGAGAGAATCAGACGCCATCTTGAATTTTCCAATACATCAGTAAACACTGTATGTTTTTCGAGCTGAATAAACATGTTACATTAAATAAAAACACGAAAAATATATCCAGTTTGGTAGAAAAGTAACTTATCTTGCCTTTGATAACATTTATTTGTTATATATTTGTTTTTTGACAACTTTTTCGAATCTATGTGTACAGTAATACAAACCCCAACTTTCTGCTTATTATGCTTTACTACTGTTATCATGGCATCTAAATCTAAGGTTTATCAACAAAACTACATTCAATATAAGCGTGTAACTAAAGTAATGTATGGATTAAGAGAAATTGTTTTGCAAAGACTTAGGACAAAAACATACACGTTTTAAACATATATTTATTATGTAGTAGAGATTTAGAAGGCTATCACAATGCGAGCAATGAGATATAGTCTGTGTTGGTGAGAGAAGGCGGAAACAAGTGGCGATTTACAAATCAATAAGTACATACATATATGTCTATATATATACATATATTTATTCAGTTGTATTAAATACAAATGTCTTACTTGTTATGTCTGTGACAATATCCATAATATATTTCGAGAAAAAATTCCCCTTTTCAAATTCATCTAGCATGTTTTGAATCGATTTGTCACGTCCACCATTTGAAAAGGGGAATTTTTTCCCCGAAATATATGATGGATATTGTCAGCACGATGCAAAAATGCTAAATAGACATACACAGAACATTTTGGACAAATCTGGTAAAATAGTTCCGAAAATGGAATGTTTTTATTAGCCCTAAAAGAGCCCCTTAGGGCACACCCAAGAGGTATCGCAAAATATAGAAAAACAAAATTATGTAGAAATCAGTTAGTTACAACTTTTCAGAAAGTTTTATAAAAATCCAAGGCATCATTTTTTTTTATTAAAATAAATACAAAATATCAATTTTAGCTTTTTTTTTCTTTTAACCCGAAAGGCATTCCTAGGCGGGAGGGGGGGACAACCAGAGTTTTCCCGGAAAATCCGTTTTGTTACTTTTTTTTATTCAGATCCTGTTTAATATTTGTGCAAAATTTAAAAAAAAAAAAATCCAAAGCGTAGTTATTCAGAAAAGTGCGGAGAGATGAATGGACGAACGGACGAACGGACAAGGGTGAATTCACAGGTCCACCTTCCTTTTATCGGGGAACTAAAAAATAAAAGATAAAAAAAATAAAACATGAAAATAATAGTAATAATTGGATCTTTAAGAATAGATATGTTTAAACGTATAATTCATAAATATGTATAGTAAAAATGAAAAGAATATGATAAACAGTAGGGAAATCGAGAGCCGAGAGAGATAGTGAAGGATTAGAGAGGCGGGGAGGGAATAGGGGAAAATGTATATAAGAAAAAGTGGCGATACGGGGAGGAGGAAGTAGAAAAATCAAGGGAGATAATAAGTAATAGAAAAGAAAGCAAAATATATAGAGAGAGGGGGGAGGGAGAGAATATATAAAGAAAAATATTTTACAATGAAAAACAGGAGTTGAGTACCAGAGAAATAACAATAAATGTAGCACTAAAGATTTCCATATAAACGCGAGTGTAGATAGAAAAATAATCCCCAGTAATTGACATTATTACTTTAAAGTCCAGCCGTAAATGGTGGGAAGTTGAAATACTGCAATCCAATTCTCGGTAGTTATACATATCAATATGCATGTATAATAAATCTGAAGCGGTCCAGTTCAGAAGGTGATGAAAAAGTGACAGGATATTCAATTTTTTACATATAGTGTTGCAGAAAAGGTAAGGTGAGCACTCCAGGCTTGCATGTAGAGTATCTGAATGTGATACAAGATAATTTGCCCAATTTTTTAAAAGAGAATACATTTACTAATTGATGGTAAAAAGTCCACATGCCAAGCTGTGCTTCGGGAAAATCATTGCAATATTTCTAGTTAGAGTAAGCCATGGGTACACACCACGAATTAAAAAAAAAAAAAAAAATAAATAAAAAAAACTCGAACTGAGCGAGATAGATTGATCGCAAGATGAAAAGATCGGAAACACAGACTAATTTTAGTAGCAGGAGGAGTAATTGAATTAAAGAAGGGGGAAAGTAAGGGGCAGGTATAAAAGACGCGTGAATGTCAGAGAGCATAGAACGGAAAGAGTGAAGGGGAAGAGTTTAACGGACGACTTATAATAAAGGAACGAGGATTTAAATGATAGGATTAGTGTTGTGTTTATAGGAGCCGTGGGTGTAGATCTTTACATAAGGTAGAATGTTAAGAGGGATTAGTAAAATTTAATCCAAAAGTGGAATGAATCTAGCGAATCTAGTGGATTATATTGCAGTAGGCTTTTTTAAGGCTATTGTTAAAAAGGTAGGTGGGTAGGGATATTGCGATACAATCAGGTTAGGCTTATTAATTAATTAATTAATTAATCTGTTAGTAAGAAAGAATTACAATTTAATTAGAGATGCTGTATTTGAATAGTTGAATTTCCGAGTAGATTATTTCGTACTAACCTCGTCATGATTAGCGAGAAGACGAGAAAAACGAAATCAAGGAAAGACAAAAAACTGTAGGCAGAGATCCATAAGCGATGGCGACAAGACAAAAGGTATTCGAGTTGGCGTAAAATTCAACGAACATTTGCCGTTACTAATTAAGAACAGATTTGGCTCGGACAACACCAACCTTGATAAACACATGTTCAATTTCTTCAGCGTATTCCTCTCTGATTCTGAGAAACTTGTTCTCTCTAAAGGGTTAAATTTTTATGCTTTTCCTAAATGCTTCAGTGATATTGAGGTTTTCACTGAATTTGAGATTTTGCTTTTTCGTATACTCTTTCATCTATGGAAGCTAATGTGTCTAGTATTGCACATTCTTACAGCAATTCGTCGATCGACGCGAGGAATTTTGTCTAGTAAAAAATCCCATTTTCTACTGTACTTAATTTAAAGAAAAATAAAGATATTTATCTTTCCAGACCTGATAAAGGTGTCGGCGTAGTCATCCTCAACCGTACTGATTATATTAATAGAATGTCAAATATTTTAGATGGCATTTCTAAATTTCTTTAAATTGGCTCAGTCGACTCGTGTGATAATACTTTTAATATTACAACAAATTAACAAATTGCAAAAACGCTTGCATTTTTATTTAAAAAAATTATCTCCCTAAAGAGATTTATTTATATATATAAATTTTGTACCCCAAATAAACTTATATATATATATATATATATATATATATATATATATATATATATATATATATATATATATATAATGTGTGTGTGTGTGTGTTAAGATTATTAATTGGAATCGAAATTGGGAATCGTAAAATCATAATTTTGGGGGTATCAGAATCGATATCGGAATCAGAAGCATATGTGCCTATCTCCCGATGCTAAAAACGATTCTTTAAATTATTTATTTTTTGAGTTGCGTTTACTAAAAACTTAGTTTTCTATTGCTTGTACTAATGACAAAATGATAAAAAAAAGTATTAATTTTAAACGACAAATAAAATTTAAAACTATATATTCATTCTCACCCAAATATATTTTCACTTTTGCGAAAATATATGACATAGGTAATACAAGAATATAATAATAATAATAGTAATAGTAATAATAATAATAATAATAATAATAATAATAATAAACCTCTATATAACTAAATATTTATAGATTTTAAAATAATCGGAATCGGTATAGATATTGTACAGTCACCATATGTATACGATGGTAATTTAATATATAAAGTTTTTCTTCCGGTATAAAAACTTCTAATAAAGATTGAAGCTTACTTTCTAAACGTATTATCCCAACAATGTCACACAATTTTTTCATCTTTGTACACTGTACACAGTTGGCATTATCTTATAAATTTCAATTGGTTTTGCACCCTTCAGCATCCAAAAACATGATAACTGACCGCTGTTCAATCCTGGAACATGCTTTTTGGTCGGCCTTCTTTGTTAATTAA